>NC_044056.1:23841804-23919304 GCF_902167405.1 Gadus morhua
CAGGGAGCAGTGTGGGTGAATGAGACTGAGCGGGTTTTCAGGGGGGCCAGGGTGGTGAGGGAGGAGGAGAGGCAGTTATTGTAGTGAGTCACCAGGTCAGTCAGGGAGGAAGCTGGGGGAGGGTTGGGGTAGGAGCTGATCATGGTGGAGAGGTCTGTGGTGTTGATAAGTTTGATGTTTCTGAAGGAGATGGTCCGTTGTTCCTTGGTTTTGTGTAGTTGGGTATGAATGTCAAAAAGTACAGCTTTGTGGTCGGAGATGGGGAAATCAATGACATCAAGGTTAGTGGGAGTGATGTCAGTGCAGCAGATTAAATCCAGAATGTGACCTTTGTTATGGGTTGGGAGGTTGACATGTTGTGTGATGCCAAGACAGTCCAGAAGTGATGTGAAGTCATTAGCAAAAGTACAGGATGGGTTGTCAATGTGGATGTTGAAATCACCAAGGAGGATAACAGTGGGGGACATTGCACATACAGATGTAAGTAGTGATGAGAATTCATTGAGGAAAACGACGGAGGGTTTTGGTGGTCTGTAAATGGTGACAATGATAGTGGGTTTGGGGCCTGAGAGTTTTACAGCTAGACATTCAAAGGAGGAATGAAGGGGGACTGTGACAGTGGTGACTTTGATGTTATCACGATGGAGGAGAGCAAGGCCACCCCCCCCTCCCATTAACCTGGGGTTTACTAATAAACGAAAAACCTGGTGGGACAGCTTCATTTAGATGGGAGAAGTCATTTGGTTGTTGCCAGGTCTCAGTGAGGCAGAGAATATCTAGGCTCTGGTCAACAATAAAGTCATTTATCAAAAGGGCCTTATTACTGAGGGATCTGGTGTTCAGCAGACAGAGTTTCAGACAGGTGAGTGGAGTGTAGCAGGTTGCTTTGAGCAGAGGGGACAGTACACTGTGATTGACGGGACTGACCGTACGGGCTGTGCGAGGAGGGGGGCGGGGCCCAGTGGACCAGAAGGAGCGGATGTTTTTGTTGCTGGTGTGAGTGTACTGAAAATTCCGTCCAGAGCCTCGGTGGATGTATTTTGGTCGTTTGAGAATGTCCTGGTGGGATGCAAGCTGAGGTGGTTGGGTCCTTGAGAAGATCCGTAGACGTAACATCTCCGTTACCGAGTAACGGAGCGGCAGAGATGCGCTCGTTACGTGAGAGTCAAACATAGCGCAATCCAGAGGAACAGGTTAAAATCCACAGGTTGTTAAGTCGGAAGAAGCCAGCGGTAGATCCAGGCGATTATGGTGAAGCCACAGAGCCAGCACAGCGGAGGCAGAGGAGTGGAGCAAGCCGGTTATAGCTACGCTGGAGACGGGGAAGCCAGTTGGACGGCGCCGGGGGTTAACAGCAGTCTAGCCGGCCAGCAGGTGTCATCCACCAACAGCTGCACGACTCCACGCACAAAACACAAAACAAAACACGCAGACGTTTAACGTTCAGAAATAAATAAATGAATCAAGAAAACTGACGCAGTTACTTAACTTAACTTTGTAGTCCGACCCGAGGTCCAGAAGGGTTTCAGACAGAAGGTGTTGAAAGTAAGCAAAAGAAAACTGATAAAAAGTTAAGACTAGAAAGAAAAAGAAAATCGCGAAAAAATAATGTTCAGAATGACGTTCCGGTGAGCAGCAGCAGCAACGGCGTTCAAAAGGCAACAGCGTCCACCAACTGTACGACCTCACGTATAAAACACGTAAAAATAAAGAAAACTGGCGCACTGACAATAGCGAAAAGTGACTATATATAACTAGTAAACTTAGCTACACTACTAAAGACCAAAAAAAACGACAAAATGTTCAATGCAATCGTGAGAAATATTGGAAATACTGAATAAAAACAAGCCATACAGAGCGGCGTTAGACTCGCCAGCGTCCCCGTTACTAGGCAGCCTCCTGGAAATGTTTATCATGAGTATATAGTGTGTATTTCTGTCTGTATCTGTGTGTGTGTGTGTGTGTGTGTGTGTGTGTGTGTGTGTGTGTGTGTGTGTGTGTGTGTGTGTGTGTGTGTGTGTGTGTGTGTATGTCTGTGTGTGACCACACACAATGACCAGTACATCACCCCCAGCCGTCACCACTAAATTATCTGTGATGTGTGTGTGTGTGTGTGTATGTGTGTGTGTGTGTGTGTGTGTGTCTGTGAGCCCCGGGGTGGTGTTTTCCTGGGCCAAGCAGACAGTCCTCATCTTATCTCATGTCTCGAGCTTCCAGATGAGAAAACACATTCTACTGGCCTGACTCATACTGTGTGAGAGTGTGTGTCTGTGTGTGTGTGTGTGTCTGTGTGTGTGTGTGTGTGTGTGTGTGTGTGTGTGTGTGTGTGTGTGTGTGTGTGTGTGTGTGTGTGTGTGTGTGTGTGTGTGTGGGTTTGTGAATGCGCGTGTGTGTTTATGCCTGTGTGTGTTTGTTATAATCACTTTAATAGCCATTATGTCCTTATCCCTACCCAGACCTCCGATGCAGCAGTATATTAAAAAGGACTGCAGGTGATGCCGGACTGAACTTGGACACAGAAAGTGACTCTAGCCTTTTTTGTTTAATTTGTTTCATTATGCAGTTAAGGTTGACACATAATCTCCTGTTTTTGAAGATTTAAAGGCCATCTCCACTCCTCTCGATGATCTCATGGGCATTTGCGAAACAAAAACCCCCATTATTTGTTTCAGTGTGTGTATATATGTAAATACACTATCTTTATCTAGATATATCTTTATGTTGATGTATTATTTACATATAGATATATATTTTCTGTTTGTTGTCTTTGGTTGTAGCACATTTCATTCATTAAATGTCATGCATTTACTCAGTGTCTTTAGTGGCCTCCCTCTGTTTGCACACCTTTGAGCCAGGTTGTAACACGTGGGGGCTCTTCCAACTCATTTACTAGCTTGTGTAGCATTATGAGGTTGACATTGGTGATAATCGGTTAAAGGAGTAAATTAAAGGGGCATTGAGGGCTGCTTTAATTGAAAGTAGCATTTTGCCAGTCACAGTGCAGAGTACTACTGTTGATGAGGTTGGTTCTCCTTCAGTAGTTCTAACATTTAAGCAGCAAAAGGAGCTGTTGCAGTTGCATATGGAAAGAGATCAATTGGAAATGGATAAAGAGCGGCTAAGACAGTCTTTGGAAAGTGAAAAAATAGGGTTGAACCATATTAGACCTTATTAAAGCAGGTTATTATGGTGGGTAATCCTGAGGGTCCAGAATGGTCTGGAACACCCACTAAAGAACGGGTAAAAGAGTTTGATGTGGTTGGTAATTTGTGTCTGATACCAAGGTTTGACGAGAAGGATCCGGACACAATCTTTACACTTTTTGAACGTATAGCCGAAATTTGAGGTTGGCCAGACACTGACAGGGTGGTTATGGGACAATCAGTGTTCAGAGGAATGGCCCAAGAAGTCTATTCCGCTCTGAGTGCACTGGCCTGTCAGACCTATTCCACTGT
The DNA here is from genome assembly GCF_902167405.1 of Gadus morhua. NCBI lineage: Eukaryota > Metazoa > Chordata > Actinopteri > Gadiformes > Gadidae > Gadus > Gadus morhua. The sequence goes on from NC_044056.1 coordinate 23,845,260, forward strand.
AAAATTTGCAGTTCTTAAAGCCTACAAGTTGGTGCCAGAGGCCTATAGGTTTTGTTGATCTTTCCCAGGACCTGATGCTTCAGGTAGTGGGAAATGGCTGATAAACAGACGAATATGGAATTTGCCAGAGATTTTTCCAAACATTTCAAGAGATGGTGTTCAGCTTTAGAGGTCATTCATTTTGAAGACCTCTGCAATCTCATTGTGTTGGAACAATACAGAGATTGTATATCACCGGAAGTTGCCACTCATATAGCGGGAGTTTGGGGTGAGACTGTTCATGAAGCAGCAACTTTAGCAGATATTCTGGCTCGTAAAGGAAAGTTGGGGAGGAGCTGTGTTCCAGATGTCCAAGCTTAGAGTGTTGGCTACGATGCTAAAATGTCGTGGTCCACGTCTACAAAGGTGAACCATGGTTCACGTTCAGGTGGCTTTGATGAGTTTTGCAATTACTGCCGTGAGAGGGGACACTGGAAACCTGCTCTCAGTGTTCCAGTTAGGAATCTTCCAAATGCTTATAGGGAAGTCCTTGATAAAGCTGAGATTGAGGAATTTTCTGGTTTTCAGGCATTTGTCTCTGATTGATTTGTGTCCGTGTCTGGTGGACAAAGTAGATTGCCTGTACGAATTTTACGAGATACAGGAGCAAGGGACTCGTTCACATTGTCTTCTGCTTTGCCCTTTTCTTAGGATACTGACACAGGTGTCTTTGTGCTGGTGCAGGGAATAGGGTTAGAGACACTGTGTTCCTTTGCACAAAGTTAGTTTGGTTTGTGGCTTTGTAAATGGTGATGTCCTTATTGGGGTGAGTCCTGCTTTGCCAATCAATGGAGTCCATGTCATTCTTGGGAATGATTTAGCTGCCAATCGTGTCTGGGTTGATGGTTCACCACCTTATAAGTATACACTGTTGCTGACTAACCCATCTGATCATATAAACAAATTTGCAGTGTTCATAAATACAGTGTTAGTGACTAGACAGTGTGTTTGGGAGTTAAGAAAACGTATTTTACATTTTGTTAATTTGGCCTCTTCTAAAGCATGATGTGGCAGCTTACATTAAAAGCCTTCACACTCGTAAATGTACAGGTAAAGCCTATCAGATGTATGTATGTAAGCGGTTTCAGACACAGTCTTTGGGCCCTATTTTAACAGTCTGAAACGCAAGTGAGAAGCGCCAAACGCAAGTAGCTTTGTGGGCGGTTCTATGGCGATGTTGCTGTTTTACCGGTGGATAAATGACTCTGTCGCGCCCGACGCAAATCAAAAAAGTGTTGCCCTGAGGTAGCCTAATTACCCGTAGGTGTGGTTTGGGCGTAAAGTGCAATAAACCAATGAGAGTGCTATCTCCCCTCCCCTTTAAGAGACATGAGCACATTTGAATCTGACGAGTTGATATTTTGACAGCGCGTTTGCAGTCTCCGATGAGACAGATGCATGACCACATGAATTTTAAACTTCAAATGGCTAAGTTTATGGCCAAATAATATGGCCTAATTCACACGTGGAATAGTGTTTTCTTCCACAACTTCAGAGTCCGCAAATAAATTTCGGCAAAGAAAACTTAACAAACATATGGTATGCGGTAACTGTGGTTCTATTTAATGATATACGCAATATATTAACAAACATCGTTTCATACCAGTATCGTATGCATTATCGTTATCGACTTGTCTTCCTAACATGCATGTTTCCCCATGTCAATATACATTGCCATGGACTGTATTATGTGTTAAGTTTTTAGTTTGTGTGTGTTTAAACAGATGGATGCACACAAGCGTGGCCGCATTCATTAATTCTTTTACACATACACACACATTTAACACTCACTCGCGGTAAAACAATGTATTTTCACAATCAAATATTCATCAATCCTAAAAGTTATGGGCTTGTACACGATGTCTGTGTTAAGAAAATATGTGTTTGCTGTACGGTGTTTTCAGATGCATTGATTTGAAATTACAACTTGGTACCGCTGTATCAGCTGTCCTTTCCCAAATAATTTACCAAGAATGTGTGGCTAGGTAGATGAGAGAAGCAAAGTGTATGCGCAAGGTGCACAAGTAACATGATGCATGCTCCCTTAAAGTAGCATCTGAACAACGCGCCACTGACTTGAAACCAGCTATTTCGTGGTTTGTGGCGCAAGTGATTTCTGAAACTGCAAAATAGCACCAGGGAACGTTTGCGCCAGAACACGCCTCCTCCTTTCACTGATTTCCACTCCAGGCGGAAGGAAGAGAAACCAACTCTGTCACATAAATCTGCTGAAACCATATTATGGTCGCGAATTTCCCCAGAAATCAGTGGTGGAGACAGTTTTTGGTAGGGGAGAAGATGTGGCAGTGGCTGATGATGCTGTACTGCATGGTTGTTTGAAGAACTCGGAAGAATATAGATTTACATTTAGGGCATTTAGCGGACGCTTTTATCCAAAGCGACGTACAGTAAGTACATGCCATAAGAAGTGCAACAATATATCGTACAGATATAATGCACAGAAAGGATGTTCATTGAACCAAGTGCAAGTACAACAATCGCAAGGCTAACCAATTTCCTGTATTACAGCAATGATAGCAGCTACTGCAGTTTCTGCACAGTTAAGTACTATAATACAATACAATACAATCCAACACAATACAATACATTGTACAATGGTGGCCAGAAAGGGGAGGTTGGCTATGCAGAGTCGAGGTGGACTCTGAACAGGTGAGTCTTGAGTCTTTTTCGGAAGATAGTGAGCGACTCTGCGGTCCTGAGAACGGCAGGGAGCTCGTTCCACCACTGAGGTCCCAAAACCGAGAAAAGTTGTGACTTTGCTGAACGGCCTTTGCTAGCTCTTAGCGATGACGGTACCAGACGTCCAGTTGAGGTAGTTGAGCGGAGGGATCGAGCTGGGGTGTGTGGCTTTACCAATGCTTGGTGGTAGGCAGGGGCAGTTCCATCGACTGCCTTGTATGCCCGTACCATCGTCTTAAATTTAATGCGAGCTACTACAGGGAGCCAGTGGAGGTCCCGGAAGAGGGGGGTCACATGGAAGAATTTCAATAGGTTGAACACGAGGCGCGCTGCCGCATTCTGGAAGCGCTGCAAAGGTTTAATCGCAGAGGCAGGAAGTCCAGCCAGGAGTGAGTTGCAGTAGTCGAGGCGGGAGATGACCATTGATTGGACTAGAAGATGAGTTGCTTCCCTTGTGAGGAAGGGCCGGATTCTGTGGATGTTGTAAAGTGCAAATCTGCAGGATCGGGCCACCGCAGTGATGTTTGCGGTGCAGGATAACTGATTGTCCAATACCACACCGAGGTTTCTGGCAGTTGGAGAAGGAGATACAGTGATGTTCTCAATGGTGACCAGTAAGTCCATGCGTGGGCAGTCTTTCCCTGGGATTAGGAGGAGCTCGGCTTTGTTGAGGTTAAGCCTCAGGTGATGGGCAGATGTCCAGGTGCTGACGTCCGCCAGACATTCCGATATGCGTGTTGCAATCAGGGCTTTATCAGATGAGGGGAAAGAGAGAAATAGCTGAGTGTCGTCAGCATAGCACTGATAGGAAAAGCCGTGTGATGCAATTACAGAGCCCAGAGATCTAGTATAGAGGGAGAACAGAGGAGTCCCCAGTACAGGGCCTTGAGGGACACCAGTTTCATGCTTGCAAGGTTTGGACAAGGAACCATTTCATGTCACTTGATAGGTACGGTTCATCAGGTAGGATGTGTACCAGGAAAGAGCAGATTCAGCGATGCCAAGTTCGGCAAGAGTGCCAAGGAGGATCTGGTGGTTCACCGTGTCAAATGCTGCGGACAGGTCGAGGAGAATGAGAACCGATGAGAGGGACGAGGCTCTGGCAGCACGGAGGGACTCAGTCACCGCGAGGTGAGCCGTCTCAGTGGAGTGTGCCTTCTTGAAGCCTGACTGGTGAGGGTCAAGCAGGTTGATAGATGAGAGATAGGAGGACAGTTGGTTAGCAATGGCACTTTCCAGTGTTTTAGAGAGGAATGAAAGAAGAGATACCGGTCTGTAGTTCTGGATGTCGGTGGTATTAAGAGTTGGTTTTTTGAGGAGAGGCTTTATTCTGGCGATCTTGAAAGATGCTGGAACAATGCCTGAAGTGAGGTAGGAGTTGATAAGTGAGGTGAGAAATGGCAGGATGTCGCTTGAGACATCCTGGAGGAGAGAGGAGGGGATAGCGTCAAGGGGGCAGGTGGTGGCATGGTTAGATGTTATTAGTCTGTTGACCTCGTCAGAGGTGAGAGGGCTAAATTGGTTAAAGACAGAGGAGGGGATGGGAGGAGGGAGGATGGAGGCAGGGATAAAAGAGGAGCTAATGTCCTTCACTTCCTGTGTAAAGTAGGTAACAAAGTCATCAGCAGTGAGGCAGGAAGGAGGTGGGGTTGAGGGAGGGTTGAGGAGGGACGAAATCAGGGAAAACAGTTTCCTGGGGTTTGAGGTGGAGGAGTTGATTTTGGTCCGGTAGAAGGCAGATTTGGTTGTTGACACGCTAGAGGTGAAATCAGAAAGAAGGAAAAGATGGTGAGATGGATCGTTAGGACAGTCTGATCTCTTGCATTTCTTCTCAGCTGCCCACCACTTTGTTCTACAAGTCCGCAGAGGATCGGACAACCAAGGAGGGGGGGGGGGGGGGGGGAGAGGATCGCACCTGGTCTGGAGTGGAAGGGACAGAGGGAATCCAAGGAGGTGGAGAGGGAGGATAGCAGAGTGTCTGAAGATTCATCTGTAGATAGTTGAGAGAATCGTTCAATAGAGGGTAGTGAAGACTGAGCAGTAGAGGCAAACGTAGAGGGAGAGAGGGATTTGAGGTTACGGCGAGTGGTGACAATGTGGGGACTAGAGAGGAGGGGGGGGAGAGGATTTCAAGGGAAGAGAAAAATCCACAAAGTGATGGTCAGACACGGGGAGCGGGGTAACGGAGAGAGCAGAGGTGCCGCAGGACCTAGTGAATATTAGGTCAAGCTGGTTCCCGGCCCTGTGTGTGGGAGGAGAAGGGGATAGTGTTAAGGTGGCACAAAAGTTGGTTAGTTCAGGTGAAGTGCAACTTCTTTGGCAGGATGTTGAAGTCACCGAGGATAACGAGTGGTGTGCCATCCTCAGGAAAGCAGCTGAAAAGGGCATCCATCTCGTCGTTGAAGTCACGGAGGGGACCTGGAGGAAAGTAGATCACCACAATGGAGAGCTTGATAAGAATGCTGACAGTGACAGCATGGAGTTCAAACGCAGATCTGGCCAAGTGTTCTAGTGGAAGGACCTGGTAGGACCATATGGGCGAGATGAGGAGTCCGGTCCCTCCTCCTCGCCCGGATGGTCTAGGGGTGTGCGAGAATGAGTAGATGGTGGAGAGGGCAGCAGGAGTAGCAGAGTTCTCCGGAGTGATCCAGGTCTCTGTCCGGGCCAGGAAGTGAAGGGTCATGAGGGACGCGTAGGCTGAAATCGAGTCCGCCTTCTTGACCGCCGACTGGCAGTTCCAGAGTCCTCCCATCACCTCAAGGTCAGTGTAAGCAAGGGTAGATGGATGGCACAGATTGGACGGGTTACTGCGCCAAGCAGAGTAGCCATGGTAACGTCGTCTACGGGTAGAAATCCTGAGAATGATGGAAGTACGACACAGACCTACAATAGGGCAGGTGGCCCCCCCGGGCTTCCTCGAGGGACTCCCGCAGGGAGACTCCCTTAGTCTTTGTTTCCCGGGTCTTCGTTTGCAGGGTCCTGACGCTACAGCTGAAGCTACTAATAGCTAGACCTTAAATGGCCATGGTAGTTCAGGCAGACTTAGCTCCGCCCAGCTATCAAGCCTTTTGTTCCCCCCTTAAGTGGAAGAAACTAGTAAAAATAACTACCTCTTAACTGATAACAACAGGACAGGTCTAAATCACACTGCAGTAACAGATGGAAAGTCAGAACAAGCAATCGTAATTCTAAACACTAGGAATCTTAGTTACCAAACTCACCTACAGCCAGATATGAGACAACCTACTAGTAAGACTAAATGTATTATACAGTTGTCTCATTTATGTGCTGAAAATCAGACCGAGTTAGCTGAACTGATTGGAAGTTATCCAGGTTTATTTGGAGACACGCCATCTAGGACAACCCTAATAGAGCATGATATTGACGTTGGCGACGCTTAACCCATCTGTTACGAGCTGACCTACCGTGCTCACTATTACCCGGGTAGACAGCCTGTAACCTATTTCTGTCCCTACGTGGTGTGTTGAACTTGAGTATTGTTCCTAATCTTTGCCTGGGTGAGTGCAATCTAACCTATTTAGGGGGTTTGGTGCGAGGTACTCACCAAAGGTCCACAGCCACCGTAGGCGAACAGCTCCGCGTCCCGCCGCACCGGCACCTCGTATTAGGGCCCGCGTTCTAAGTCAAATTTTTTAATTCCCCCGTGTATATATAAATACAAAAGAATTTCAAATTATAAATATGTACACTTTAGGTTGAAAGTATAGACCGTCGCGATTCCCGTTGAAACGAATGGCGCATTGATTATTCTTCAAAACGAGAGCTGTTTATTTGTGAAAAATGGATTAAACTGTAATCAGACAACGCGGTTATATGCTATAGACCCTAGAGTATCTGTGGTTTAAAGGCTGAGACGAATTTCGAATTATAAATATGTACAATCCATAACGTTAACGCTCTAGCTGTTGCTACTTACCTGTGATGAGCACCTCAACACCGCCCCCTCTGTGTGACATCAGTACTGACCCTTACCCTAAGCATACGGTACCCTACCGTTACACCATCCGCCAGAGATTCCTTGAGGAAAAGAGGAAAATACTGGTCTGTGAAGTAAACTACATGTTGAATAATGAAATTGCAGTACCCTCTGCTTCAAGTTGGGCATCTCCATGCTTGCTAGTGGAGAAATCCGATAAATCATCTCGATGTTGCAAAGATTTTCGTAACGTTCCACTGCCCCGGATGGAGGACTTCATTGACCAGGTTGGTGCAGCAAAATTTGTTATCAAATTCGATTTACTGAAAGGGTATTGGCAGGTGCCATTAACTCCAAGAGTTTAGGAAAAAAACGGTCATGGGTTTTGGTTTGCGCATCACACCAGCTAAGTTTAAAAGATTAATGAATATGGTTGTCAACAGACTTGAAGGTTGTGCAGTATATATGGAAAAATATTGTTATTGACAGTAATACCTGGGAGGATCACTTAAGCCACATTCAGGCTTTGTTTGAACGACTTGAAAAAGCAAATCTGACTGTAAATTCAGCTAAATGTGAGTTCACAAAAGTGATGGGTCAAGGCCATGTGCGTCCAGTCCATGGCTTGGTGTCTGTTGTTGATGAGTTTCTTGTTCCCACTACGAAAAAAAAGTTAATGAGGATTGGTTGGCTACTACCGCTGTTTCTGCCGTAATTTCTCAACAATTGTAGCTTCTCTGACCGACTTGCTGTAGACTAAATCCAAATTCATCTGGTCCGTCTCATGTCAGCAAGCCTTTAACGACATTAAATCCTTGTCATGCTCTGCTCTAGTCCTCCTAGCTCCCAGACTTGATCAGCCTTTCAAGCTTCATGTGGACGCAAGCCATGTTGGAGCAGGTGCTGTACTCCAAAGTTCAACTCCTACCAACTGAACTATTCAGTTATAGAGAAATAAGCACTGGTATTAGTTTTGGCTCTACAACATTTCAATGTGTACCATGTGTAGGAGCCATATTCAGTTTAGTATTATTTGTGTGCAATGGTTGTTTTTGGTGACCTCTACAGTTCTTGAATGCCTGTGTGCATATAATAGGAGATCGACAGAGTGCCAGGTGTGGCTGATTACACAGCAAAAAGTTTTTCTACAATGGCTTGGCCCACATCCTGCTCTTTGTTTGTTTTAAGTATTCTCAGTCAGTTTTCTTTGATTTTTGTACAAAATAAACCACAAGACCTTTTTTGCAAACCCAACAAACTTCTGGACATTATCGTTTTTGGACTCAAGCATTGTTAGAATCTAGTCTGCAGTCAGTCACCAGTGATGTTAATTGGAACAAGGAAAATCTGAGAAACGTCACTACAAAGGTAGAAAAACTTTGCCACTAAAATGGATTAATGGAAAACCTGGACATGGAGAAAGCAGCAGCAAAGGAACAATGGACTTCTCTGCAACATGATGAAACAGCATGAGGCCCAGTAGCATCAAGGAGTGGTATGTGAAACAAAGGATTGAAGTGAAGGACTACCCTGCTCATTTAAACTGTGGAATTGGAAAAGGAAGTTGTGCATTGGAAAGCATAACAGAAACATGGAAGTAACTTCGGGATTGAAAGCCTGCTATTGGAGTGGAGCCTTTTGAAATGCATGAAGTTGACTGGAACAAACAAAAAGGAATGTTAAATGAGTCAGGACCTTGACCCTTTGATTTTTAACCTGATGCTATGTGGGCTGGCAAAGTAAGAGTTACACTGAACATGATTATAAACTGACACAGCAATACTGCCTTTATGTACTGTTCCTGTGAAAAGAGAAGAGTGACATATGTGATATGTTAAATATTGCTGAAAAATCTCATCTGAAGTCAGCTGACAAAATGGCTTCTCAACTGGAGGATGATGTCCAAAGGGACCTTGGATCTTTGGAAAAGGCCCCATTAGAAAATGTTTCCAAACTACTTGCAAACAGAAAGTATAAACTGTGCCAAGTTACAAGACGAATGAACATTGTGAAGGAATTGATGAAAGACATTACAAATGAAGAAGAGGTTAATGAAAGTATGACAAAGTATGGACAACTTGTGGAAGAGTTTAACAACACTCATAAAGCATACCAACTTCTATTATCAAAAGAAGAATGCAAATTGGATACTGAGAAGTGGTATATTTTAAAAGTGGGTGATATGACTGCATTCATGTCCTCTGTCACAAAATGGAAAAATACCATCATCCAAGGAGAAATTGATCATGACAATATTGGACTAAATGTTGATAATGTGGCACCTGAGGACAGTATCTCTGCAGTATTAAGTCACAGATCAAGTCGCTCAGCCACATCCTCCACATCATCAGCAAGGATCCGAGCTGAAGCTGAAAAGGCAGCTATTCAAACAAGGATTCAAGCACTGAAGCAAAAGCATGCTCTGGAGGAAGCGGAGGAAGAATTAAATGTGCAAAAGGAACAATTACGGAAACGAAGAGAGACACTTGAGTTGCATACAGAATTAGCAGCTACAACAGCAAAGCTCACTGTGTATAAATCTGCAGAGGAACAAATGGACTCCACTCAAATGGATGGCATGAATGCTTATTATGACGACATGGTTGACAGGTATCGACCCAAAGGAATGGACCCTCTTGTGAGCCACACAGTGCAAGAGCCCATTGATGAAATGCCAAATGTGCGTCCAAAGGAAGGAGTTCAATTCCAACCTCCCATCCTGCTCAGTAGACCTCACATCTCAACTCAAACAGCTGGTTGGGACTTTGAGATAAGTCCAACACAAAATGTGAGCCCTGTAACCCAGGTACTCTCCTCTCCTAGACAAACCCAAAGTATGCAGACTACAACGCAATCACAGGACGGTGAAAGTAAAGACAACGTATGCAGTATTCTCCAAAGGCAAAATGATATAACAAGTATTCTTGTTAGAGAGCAACAACTCTCTTTATTGCCCCAAAAGGACATTGCTATTTTTGATGGGGACGTATTACAGTTCCAGTCTTTTATACTGTCATTCGAACATGCTATTGAGTCTAAAACTGATAACAGAGACAGGCTGCATTTCCTCCAACAGTACACTAAAGGTCCGGCACAAGAAATTGTGAGAAGCTGCCAACTTATGAGTGAACAGAGGGGATATCCTAAAGCAAAAGGTCTGCTGCATGAACATTATGGTAATGAGTACAAAGTTGCCAGTGCCTATATTGACAAGGCGCTCTCATGGTCTAACATCAAGTCTGAAGACCCAAAGGCACTGCAAACATTCACTTTATTCCTCAGAAGTTGCTGCAATGTCATGGAAGAAATGAACTTTATGGAAGAACTTAATCTCGGCTCAAATATAAAAGCAATAATCATGAAACTTCCGTACAAAATGCAGGAAAGATGGAGAAACATAGTATGCGAGCTACAAGAGAAGCGGTGCAGTAGAGCAACACTAATGGATCTGGTCAAATTCCTGGAGAAGCAAGTGAGAATATCCACTGATCCAGTGTTTGGCAACATTCAAGATCAAACCGTCGACAGAGCTAAAAGCAAAGTAAACCCCCCCCCTCAAATTAAAAGCAACAGGTAGTTTTGCAACAAATACTGACACCATTGAACCAAAATTCACATCCAAAATCCCCAACCAGTCACAAGGCCTTTGTCTCTTTTGCAACCGAGGTGGCCACACATTAGAGTCATGCTATGCTCTGAAGAAAAAGTCACATAGAGACAAAATTGACTTCTTAAAGGAAAAAGGAATATGTTTTGGCTGTCTTATGAAAGGACATATGAGTAAAGATTGCAAAAGGCGTCTAATCTGTAATGTTTGTGACAAAACCCACCCTGGACTCCTCCACATTACAAGAGAAGAAAATGGCAAACCAAGAGAGCAGTCGTCAGAGGAAATGGTGAGCTCTCTTCAGGCATGTGGTCATATTGGGGCCGGTAGTGATGAATGTAGACTTTCTATTGTGCCAGTCAAAATCAAAAGTAACACCAGTGACAAGACCATAGAGACATATGCCTTCCTTGATAATGGAAGTACTGCCACATTTTGTACAGAAGGCTTAATGGAACAACTCAACATCAATGGCAAGAGGACTCGCATTCTACTTCGAACCATGGGCCAAGATAAGTGTGTTCCATCACATATCATAACAGGACTAGAAGTCTCAGGACTTGAACAAGACAAATTCATCCCCCTGCCAAAAGTATCCACACAGAAAACTATACCGGTGACAAAGAATAACATTCCAAAACAGGAGGACTTGGCAAAATGGCCTCACATGGATAAAGTACATATTCCAGCTATTGAGGCTGAAGTGGAGCTGCTGATTGGGACCAATGTTCCAAAGGCTATGGAGCCCTGGGAAGTGATCCATAGCTCTAAAGAGGGACCCTATGCTGTGAAAACCATGTTGGGCTGGGTAATTAATGGTCCACTAGGTGTCAGCGACAACAGCGACAAGGACAGCTGTCCCACTGCCACTGTGAATAGAATATCTCTCATAGATGTTAATGAAATGTTAATCAATCAATACAATCATGATTTCAAAGAGATATCAGCAGATGACAAGCCAGAGATGTCAATAGAAGATAAACGATTCATGAAAATTGCAAATGAATCAATTGTACTTAAAAATGGCCATTACCAACTAGACTTGCCATTTAGAAAGGAAAACACTGTAATGCCAAATAACAAAGTGATCGCAGAACAGCATCTGGTGAATCTGAAAAGAAAATTAAAAAAGAATGAACACTTTCAAAGTGAGTACACTGATTTCCTTTCAGATGTAATTGATAATGGATATGCTGAAGTGGTGCCGCAAGAGCAACGGGAAAGGAAAGATGGAAGAGTGTGGTATATCCCACACCATGGGGTTTATCACCCACAAAAGAAATCACTAAGAGTTGTGTTTGACTGCAGTGCAACTTACCAAGGAATGTCATTAAACACAGAACTGCTACAAGGACCAGATCTGACAAATGGACTTGTCGGGGTCATTTCCAGATTCCGTCAGGAGCCAGTCGCAGTCATGACTGATATAAAGGCAATGTTTCACCAAGTAAGAGTGTCCCCAAATGACGTGGATTTTCTTAGGTTCTTATGGTGGCCTAAAGGTGATGTGAACCGTAAACCAGTTGGGCATCGTATGCTTGTGCACCTGTTTGGAGCCACGTCCTCCCCCAGTTGTTCAAGTTTTGCATTGAAAAGAGTTGCAGAAGACAATAAGAACAATTTTCCCCATGCAATAACTGACACTGTCAAAAGAAATTTCTATGTCGATGACTGTCTAAAAGCCCTACCCTCTGATCAGGAGGCCATACAGCTTGTCACTGATCTCTCAACTATATGCCACAAGGGAGGATTTCACCTCACAAAATGGATGAGCAACAGCCGAGCAGTGCTCTCCGTCATTCCAGAACAAAACAGGGCAAAAGGAGTAAAACAACTGGATTTAGACAAAGATAAACTTCCCACAGAACTAGCACTTGGTTTGCAGTGGTGTGTTGAAAACGATGCATTTAAGTTTAACATCAAAGTCAAAGAAAAGCCACAAACCCGAAGAGGAATGCTATCTGTAGTGAGCTCAATCTACGACCCTCTTGGGTTCTTGGCCCCCTTAACACTGCCTGCCAAGTGTCTCCTCCAAGAACTTTGCAAACAAAATCATGGCTGGGATCAACTTATACCTAAAGCGACGTCTGAGGAATGGCTAAAATGGACTTCTGATCTTGTCAAGCTGGCAGTCTTTAAAGTAGACCGCTGCATTAAGCCAATACACTTTGGGAAACCAGTTCATGCCCAACTACATCATTTTTCAGATGCAAGTGACTATGGCTATGGTACAGTTAGCTACCTTCGTTTAACTAACAAAAGAGGAGAGGTCTCTCTGGCCTTTATGATGGGAAGAGCCAGAGTTGCGCCGCTGAAAAATATCACTATCCCAAGAATGGAATTGACAGCTGCTATGTTGTCAGTCAAAGTGGACAAAATGCTCAGAGCAGAATTGCAGTTGCTACTGGAAAATTCTGTTTTTTGGACTGATAGTCAAGCAGTAATCAAGTACATTGCAAACGAGCATACCCGATTCCATACTTTCATTGCAAATCGAGTGTCAACAATCAGAGATAACACAAAGGTATCACAATGGAAGTATGTGGAGACAAAGTTAAATCCAGCCGACGATGCATCTAGAGGACTTAGTGCTGGAAGACTTGTGGATGGAAAAAGATGGATACAGGGACCAACTTCCTGTTGAGGCCAATGAGTGAATGGCCAAGTGCAACCCTGAAATCCCATGCACTTAATCCAGATGATCCTGAAGTCAAAGTAAGGTTGGTTGTGCATAATATTGTTTTGAAGGAAACTGAAAACCCTACCAACCAACTGCTCTCTTATTTCTCCTGTTGGCTGAAGTTAAGAAAGGCTGTGGCATGGATATTAAAGTTAAAAGGTATCTTGCAATCTCTAGTAAAACAGAGAAAAGAAAAGGAATCCTGTGTCAATCGCCCATACACACGATCACAAAGTAAAGTGACTCACTCACAGCAGATGGGAAGGAAGGCTATAAGCAGTGGCGATCCTAGGTCCACTTCCGCCCCGGGCAGCGATTGTTGACGGGGGGGGGGGGGGGGGGGGGGGTGGTTTTGTATCGTGAACCAACGGACTTCGGTGAGGGTTCTCTCCGTCTATACGAACAGTGCAATATTATTGTCATACTTCATTGATAACCGCTGCGCAACGCATTTTTTTTTTATACTGCTCTTGGCGCCCCCCATGTGATTTGCCGCCCCCCGCAAATATGCCGCCCCGGGCGTCTGCCCGGGTCGCCCGTGCCTAAAACCGCCACTGGCTATAAGTGAACAACACATAAATATCGATGATCTTAAAACGGCAGAAAAATGTATCATCTGTTTCTGCCAAAGACAAATATTCCCAGAAGAGATGACCAGATTGGAAATGGCGCCATCTGGGGTCAAAAGGTCAAGTCCCCTTTACAAGTTGGACCCAGTAATGGAGGATGGGATTTTGAGAGTGGGAGGTAGACTTGACAGATCAGCTATGCCTCAACAAAGCAAACCTATTATTCTGTCAAAGAACATGCATATTTCCTCTCTTATCCTTCGCCAAATCCATGAAAATGTTGGTCATAATGGAAGGAAGCATGTTCTCTCGCAGCTGCGCCAGAAATACTGGATCACAGGTGCAAATGCCGCTGTAAGAAAGATCATCTCAAAATGTGTTGAATGCAGGCGCGTAAGAGGAAGACCAGGAGAACAGAAAATGGCAGGTTTACCTGTTGAAAGACTAATACCAGATAACCCTCCATTTACAAACGTGATTGATTATTTTGGGCCCATCGAGGTAAAGAAAGCAAGGAGCCTCGTGAAAAGATACGGTGTCATATTCACCTGCATGTCAAGCAGAGCAGTGCATTTGGAGGTCGCTCACTCACTTGATACAGACTCCTGTATAAATGCAATAAGGAGATTTATCTCCAGAAGAGGACAAGTGGAACATCTAAGATCGGATAATGGAAGCAATCTGGTTGGAGCGGAGAGAGAGTTAAAGAAAGCTCTTTTAACAATGAATCAACACCAAGTCCAAGATTCCCTGCTACAACATGGAGTGAAGTGGAGTTTCAACCCCCCTGCTGCCTCTCATCACGGTGGAGTGTGGGAGCGACTTATCAGAATGGTGAGATGCATACTCTGTTCAGTTTTGCATCAACAAACTCTCGATGATGAAGGCCTGTGTACTGTGTTTTGCGAAGTGGAAGCAATTCTTAACAGTCGGCCTATAACAACTGTCTCAGCTGATCGACACGATCTTGAAGCACTGACACCTAATCACATTCTTCTCCTGAACACCAAGCCTGCTTTGCCCCCAGGACTCTTTCAAAAATCAGACCTCTATGCTCGACGTCGCTGGAAGCAGATCCAGTACATAGCAGAACTGTTTTGGAAGCGCTGGACGAAAGAGTACCTGCCCTTACTGCAGGAGAGACAAAAGTGGTGTGCAGTAAGAAGGAACTTTCAAGTTGGAGATGTGGTGATGATAGTGGATTCAACAGCACCCCGTGGCTCTTGGTTGCTTGCCAGGATAAAGGAAACCATTGCTGACTCAAAGGGTCTCGTTCGCTCTGTCAAACTACAGACGAGGACAAGTAACCAAGATCTGCCTGCTGTTGGAGACAGAAGATTGAAATGAACTTGAAATAATTTATTATTTTTGATGTATTTCGGCACATATAGTAGCTCCTTCTTATTTAGATTGATATAATTGTAATTGTTACACACCTATACAATTAGGGGCCGGTGTGTAGGAGCCATATTCAGTTTAGTATTATTTGTGTGCAATGGTTGTTTTTGGTGACCTCTACAGGTCTTGAATGCCTGTGTGCATATAATAGGAGATCGACAGAGTGCCAGGTGTGGCTGATTACACAGCATAAAGTTTTTCTACAATGGCTTGGCCCACATCCTGCTCTTTGTTTGTTTTAGGTATTCTCAGTCAGTTTTCTTTGATTTTTGTACAAAATAAACCACAAGACCTTTTTTGCAAACCCAACAAACTTCTGGACATTATCGTTTTTGGACTCAAGCATTGTTAGAATCTAGTCTGCAGTCAGTCACCAGTGATGTTAATTGGAACAAGGAAAATCTGAGAAACGTCACTACACCATGATTTGGAAATGCCAATTGTAGTCTTATCAGACCATAACCCTCTCACCTTTCTGAACTCTCTGCAGAACCCTAATCAGAGGTTAATGCAATGGATTCTGTTTTTAAACCTTACAACTTGGACATTCGTCATATTAGGGGCACCAACAATGTCATGGCGGATTCTTTGTCCCGTGCACCTTTGTAACTGATTGTAACTGTTTGCAACTAACATCTCTCCTATCCTCTAAAGTCTGTTTTACTCCTCTTCAATTACTCCCAGGTGCAAATGTTGCTAGGGATGGAGTTGCTGAGACCGAAGGGAAGGTGGGGCATGTTGTTAAAAGGTGTGTTTGACTTAATTTAACTGAAAACCTGAAAATGGATTTCTATGTACATGAGTTTATGCCCTTCACTAATTTCCAGGATAGCGATCCTGTCTTATGGGGGGGAGTGTTAACGGCCAAAGGTTACTTTCTTGTTTGCTGCTGTGCAATCTGCGCAGGGAGCTGGTGGGCGGAGCCACACCAAATTGGTGAGATGCGGCGCACCTGAGCTGGCTTCGCTTGGGATCCTTTAAAGCAGTCCTGCCCAATTGGTCACTCTCCCTGGTGTTCAGATTGAATTTTGTATTTGTTGTCTTTAGTTGTATCACATTCATTTTCCTTATAAAGGGGAATATTATATCAAAAATAACACTTTCCTGGGATTTTGGGTGTTGTTTTGGGTCTCTGGGGCTCCCACCCGCATACAAACTTTGAAAACAGTCTGTACATGATATTTTGAGTGAGATAAGCATTTCTGAAAGTACCCCACCTACAGTTACCAAACAAGCAATTCAGTTTCGGCGCCTCCTACGTAGGAAGGGGGAAAGTTGAATATTACTTACGCCTACGCAGCTAGATGAGCCCGCCCAAAACTTATTTTCCCCCGCTACTTTTCTTTTGCTCCACAAACATGGCTGAAGTCACCACCATCACTGCGCTGTATTTGTTGTGGGAGTTCGAGGAGAGTAGAAAACCCAAACGCCGTCGTGTTTGGGTGCATGACATCCTCCGTAGGCGCTCACAGCTGGAACAGCAGGAACTCCGCCTGGAAGACGGCCGGTTCCAGTGGTATTTTTGGTTGACTGGGGCCATGTTCGATGACTTGCTAGTCCGGGTTGGTGCCAGGATCTCCCGTCAGGACACCAACTACAGGCGCTTCATATCAGCTATGGAGCACTGCGGAGCGTTTAATGCTCCATCTCTCTGCCAGTGCCGTTGGGTCAAGCTCAACGCTGATTGGCTATCGTGGCTAAGAGTCATGTGTAAAAAGTTCAATTTTTTGAGCTCCACGCGTAGGTGCGTTGGGCGCGTAGATGCATTGGGCGCGTTATTTAGGTGCGTTGCTTTACGCTACCATATCAAGTTTTACACAAGCCATAACTTAGTTTCCCTGGCAATGCCTGAGGGTCTGACTAATACTTGGAACGATCATTACCCTCCCTTAAGCAGAAACGTTGCGGACCTTAGCTACGACTTGGCAATGGGAGGTATTCTAGTCCGCTGAGCTATGAGCCAGAGGGCTAACGTCATGCATTGTACATATTTATAATTCGTAATTCGTCCCAGCCTTTATACCACTGATTCTCTAGGGTCTATAGCATAACCCCGTTGTCTGATTACAGTTTAATTCATTTCTCAAAATTTACCAGCTCTCGCTTTGAAGGCTGAACAGACAATTTGAATGGAACTACTTAGCAGGTTTATATCAGGGGTTAATGCCCACCCTGCAGCCCATCAGAATTGAGCATTCCCCCAGACCATGGTATAAGTAGATATATTATCATATAGATATATCTATATGCAATTATTACACGGGTCTTCTCAATGCTGTGGAACGCTCTGTTCACTTGCATTTACCTTTCACAACTTCCAGCGGTGAGTTATATTTGATAATTCACCGTTGCTTAGTATAATTGACTGCTGTCAAGGGAAGTGAATTTTTTTCCGTCTTTCGTATCACTCCGCAAGTAGTCCGGTAACTTATCAACCCAAGCGTACTCGGTTGCTAAACGAAGTCAACATCTTTGGCAGACTATTTCTCAACACTACTATGCTGGTAACAGATGTATTGTAAAAAGACACACTGTGTGAAGTAATTTTTTTCGTTTTGGCAAGTAGCCGTGTAATAAGCGGGATAATGTATTGAACGACGTTGGTCAATATCGAAAATAAGCCCCTTCAGGGCAAAGCAAGACACCTCCGCTTCGCGTCGGTGTCCGGTTCGCCCTGTCAGGGCTTATTCTTCTGATAATGACCGGCGTTCTATACATTATCCCTTACATAATACATCTATATATAGATATATCTACATGTAACTAAAATATCTGCGTATATATTTATCTACATATGTATCTATCTATTCAATTCAATTTTATTTGTATAGCCTTAATCACATTACAGTCTCAAAGGGCTTAACAGGCCAAATATTGATGCGCCCCCCCTTTACCCAAGCCCCCACAAGGGCAAGAAAAAACTCCCTTGAAATTAGCAAGAAAGATTAGGAAGAAATCTTGAGGAGAAACGCATAGTAGGGCATCCCTTCTTCCAGGGATGGTCAGGAGTGCAATGGGTGCCATAATTGACATACAGGTAAATACATGCACATCACATTAAATGGTAACCCTTCCTTTTACAGTCCCCTAATTACTAGGTATTTACCCGGTACATACATGGTAAATTATAGTGTATTACTGGGTAATTACCACTGGTAATAAGAAGGTAAATACAGAGGTAGTTACCCGGTAAATACATGGTAAATCATAGTGTATTACTGGGTAATTACCACTGGTAATAAGAAGGTAAATACAGAGGAATTATCCGGTAAATTATAGTGTATTACTGTGTAATTACCACTGGTAATAAGAGGGTAAATACAGAGGAATTACAGCTGATGTACCAAGTAAAACCTTCACTATTACCCATCAACTCAACTAAGTAGCGTGTAGTTGTAACTGTTTTAGGTTGGTAATAACTCCGATATTGTGTACTTCCTACAAAATTAGGCAACCAATTCTTAGAAACACCTATTATCCAAGGTTTATGTTGGCAACAGCCCAAATTTAATGATGTACAATCTAGAAATTAGCATAGTACTTTACAATAAAATATTTTTTCTTAGTTATTATTCATAGCTACACCCATCTAGAAAGGGTTTATTCGTTTACCACTATGGAATTACTTACCTGGTAACAACCTCTGCAGGAATCTGTTTTCCTCTAGTGTCATGGTACATCTTCTTAAATACTGGGTACGAAGCCGTTTGTTTCCATGGTATTACCAGGTTCTTACCATATAATTTATAACAGATACATTCCATTGTCCATGCAGTCAACACAAACTTGTACCATGTACGTTCTGCGACGTTACCAAGTAAAAAACGACAATTTACCCAGTAATTAAGCTGAAACTGTACTGTAAAAGGAAGCCTCGTTTGTTTCCATGGTATTACCATGTTCTTACCATATCATTTGTAATACATTATTCCCTTTTCCATCTAGTCAACAAACTTTTACCATGTACGTTCTGCGACGTTACCAAGTAAAACACGACAATTTACCCAGTAATTAAGCTGAAACTGTACTGTAAAAGGAAGCCTCGTTTGTTTCCATGGTATTACCAGGTTCTTACCATATAATTTGTAAGACATTATTCCCTTTTCCATGCAGTGAACACAAACTTGTACCAAGTACGTTCTGCGACGTTACCAAGTAAAACACGACAATTTACCCAGTAATTAAGCTGAAACTGTACTGTAAAAGGAAGCCTCGTTTGTTTCCATGGTATTACCAGGTTCTTACCATATAGTTTGTAATACATTATTCTCTTTTCCATGCAATCAACACAAACTTGTACCATGTACGTTACCAAGTAAAACACGACAAATTACCCAGTAATTAAGCTGAAACTGTACTGTAAAAGGAAGCCTCGTTTGTTTCCATGGTATTACCAGGTTCTTACCATATAATTTGTAACACATTATTCCCTTTTCCATGCAGTCAACACAAACTTGTACCATGTACGTTCTGCGACGTTACCAAGTAAAACACGTCAATTTACCCAGTAATTAAGCTGAAACTGTACTGTAAAAGGAAGCCTCGTTTGTTTCCATGGTATTACCAGGTTCTTACCAGATAATTTGTAATACATTATTCCCTTTTCCCTGCAGTCAACACAAACTTGTACCATGTACGTTCTGCGACGTTACCAAGTAAAACACGTCAATTTACCCAGTAATTAAGCTGAAACTGTACTGTAAAAGGAAGCCTTGTTTGTTTCCATGGTATAACCAGGTTCTTACCATATAATTTGTAATACATTATTCCCTTTTCTATGCAGTCAACACAAACTTGTACCATGTACGTTCTGCGACGTTACCAAGTAAAACACGACAACTTACCCAGTAAGTAAGCTGAAACTGTACTGTAAAAGGAAGCCTAGTTTGTTTCCATGGTATTACCAGGCTCTTACCATATACGTTGTAACTGGTTATTCCCTTTTCCATTCAATCAACACAAACCATATATGTTCTGCAACATCGTTCACCAGTAGTTAAGCACTTTAATTGTTGTTATAAAACCCCAAACCACTGTTGATGAAAGGCATATTAAAATTAAACAAAATCAAAGGCTTATCTTTCAAACAATGCATATCTCACAAACAGGCACTGAACACTGAAGAAATCGGACAAAAAAAAGAGCCGTTCACATTAACTCAATTTAAATGTTACTGATGGTGTTTTCATAAAACACATGACATTGTTATGGCAAGTGACCACAAGGAAGACTGCTTCAACCTCTTCAATTTGAATAAGTGGTGCATGCCATGCAGCAATCTGCCTATGGGAGCATCTTTGTGGTAATTCGCAAACCAATGAGTCCACTCGATGAATGAGAGATGACTCTTTAGTGTCTTCTCTGTGAGGTATCCCTGCAGTCTCCACATCTGGGAATTGAAGGCTGACCAAGACCTGACCAGGTACCTCCAAATCTCCCCTTCCATACTGCAATAAAGAATCAGAAGACAAGAAAATAAACATTAGGACTGTCAATTAATGAACATTTCTAGAACATGTAGAACTCAAAGATTATTTTGTTTATTAGTTAAAAAAGGATGCTAGTCCTCTGGCCATTGTGTTTGGTCATATTGAAAAGAGAAAAAGGCATAGCCATAAATACAGTTAATAGGACGGGAGGGGAAAGGCTGTTAGCTCCGGTTAGCACTTTAGCATCGAGCTAGCGGAGCTTCTGTCATTCAAATAACTCGGACATGTTGTTTAAAACCTATAACACCAAATTTATTAAAATATCCGGATTTAATCGGGCTCTCTCCCATAAGTAGAGTTAATAGGACGGGAAGAGACTCTGTTAGCCCCGGTTAGCGCGATGCTAAAGAGCAGCTCTACCGGAGCATGGCACCTCAACAGGTGCAAGTTAGCCTCCGGTTTGATATTCGCCAGAAATTCGGTTTACCACCCAATCGGATTCATCAACATAAGTGCAATACATTACGGGCTTAGTATGTTGAGGACGGTGCATCGCGAAAATCACAAACACATGTTGTCGCCATCGATGTCTGTCAGTCTGTGCAACAACGTCATTTACGTTCTGGCTGCTACCTGTTTTAGGGACCGTCAACAAGTTACACATACCGACTGGTGGCAGAGACGTTACCATGGAATTGTTTCTGGAAATAAATCATATAAAATAATATAAAAATCACTAAAAAATACATTTTGTCACCTGATTGTAGTAGTAGTTGCCAATGGTGGTCTGCTACTTACTGCAGGTAACTTTGCTAATATATTGCATTATTGTTAAACAGAATGCAATTAATAATTTCAAATATAGTTTAGTCGATTTTTTTTCGAATATTAAACTATTAACTGCATTATGATTAACTATATTGCAATATATTTGTGTGATTAATTTCCTGAAACAATTCCATGGTAACGTCTCTGCCACCTATCGGTGAGTGTAATTTGTTGACGGTCCCTAAAACAGGTAGCAGCCAGAACGTAAATGACGTTGAAGCACAGACATTGATGGCGCCAACATGTGTTTGTGATTTTTCGCGATACGGTGTCCTAAACCGTCCTCAACATACTAAGCCCGTAATGTATTGCACTTATGTTGATGAATCCGATTGGGTGGTAAACCGAATATCAAACCGGAGGCTAACTTGCACCTGTTGAGGTGGCATGCTCCTGTAGAGCTGCTCTTTAGCATCGCGCTAACCGGGGCTAACAGAGCCTGTCTCTTCCCGTCCTATTAACTGTACTTATGGGAGAGAGCCCGATTAAATCCGGATATTTTAATAAATTCGATGTTATAGTTTTTAAACAACATGTCCGAGTTATTTGAATGACAGAAGCTCCGCTAGCTCGATGCTAAATGGCTAACCGGAGCTAACAGCCTGTCCCCTCCCGTCCTGTTAACTGTATTTATGGCTATGCCTTTTTCTCTTTTCAATATGACCAAACACAATGGCCAGAGGACCAGCATCCTTTCTTAACTGATAAACAAAATAATATTTGAGTTCTACATGTTCTAGAAATGTTCATTAATTGACAGTCCTAATGTTTATTTTCTTGTCTTCTGATTCTTTATTACAGTATGGAAGGGGAGATTTGGAGGTACCTGGTCAGGTCTTGGTCAGCCTTCAAATCCCAGATGTGGAGACTGCAGGGATACCTCACAGAGAAGACACTAAAGAGTCATCTCTCATTCATCGAGTGGACTCATTGGTTTGCGAATGACCACAAAGATGCTCCCATAGGCAGATTGCTGCATGGCATTCACCACTTATTCAAATTGTAGAGTTGAAGCAGTCTTCCTTGTGGTTCACTTGCCATAACAACTGTCATGTGTTTTATGAAAACACCCTCAGTAACATTTAAATTGAGTTGATGCAGACGGCTCTTTTTTTTTTGTCTGATTTCTTACAGTGTTCAGTGCTTGTTTGTGAGATTATGCATTGTTGAAAGATAGCATTTGATTTTGTTTAATTTTAATATGCCTTTCATCAACAGTGGATTGGGGTTTTATAACAACAATTAAAGTGCTTAACTACTGGTGAACGAATGTTGCAGACATATATGGTTTGTGTTGATTGCATGGAGAAGGGAATAACCCAGTTACAACTTGTATGGTAAGAGCCTGGTAATACCATGGAAACAAACGAGGCTTCCTTTACAGTACAGTTTCAGCTAACTTACTGGGTAAATTGTCAGTGTTTTACTTGGTAACGTCGCAGAACGTACATGGTACAATTTTGTGTTGACTGCATGAAAAGGGAATAATGTATTACAAATTTATATGGTAAGAACCTGGTAATACATGGAAACAAACAAGGCTTCCTTTTACAGTACAGTTTCAGCTTAATTACTGGGTAAATTGTCGTGTTTTACTTGGTAACGTCGCAGAAACGTACATGGTACAAATTTGTGTTGACTGCATGGAAAAGGGAATAATATATTACAAATTATATGGTAAGAACCTAGGTAATACCATGGAAACAAACAAGGCTTTCCTTTTACAGTACAGTTTCAGCTTAATTACTGGGTAAATTGTCGTGTTTTACTTGGTAACGTCGCAGAACGTACATTGGTACAAGTTTGTGTGACTAGATGGAAAAGGGAATAATGTATTACAAATTATATGGTAAGAAACATGGTAATACCATGGAAACAAACAAGGCTTCCTTTTACAGTACAGTTTTCAGCTTTAATTACTGGGTAAATTGTCGTGTTTTACTTGGTAACGTCGCAGAACGTACATGGTACAGAGTTTGTGTTGACTGCATGGAAAAGGGAATAATGTATTACAAATTATATGGTAAGAACCTGGTAATACCATGGAAAACAAACGAGGCTTCCTTTTACAGTACAGGTTTCAGCTTAATTACTGGGTAAATTGTCGTGTTTTTTGGTAACGTTGCAGACGTACATGGTACAAGTTTGTGTTGACTGCATGATAATGGAATGTATCTATTATGAATTAATATGGTAAGAACCTGGTAATACCATGGAAACAAACGGCTTCGTACCCAGTATTTAAGAAGATGTACCATGACACTAGAGGAAAACAGATTCCTGCAGAGGTTGTTACCAGGTAAGTAATTCCATAGTGGTAAATCGAATAAACCCTTTCTAAATGGGTGTAGCTATGAATAATAACTAAGAAAAAGTATTTTATTTTAAAGTACTATGCTAATTTCTAGATAGTACATCATTAAATTTGGGCTGTTACCAACATAAACCTTGGATAATGGGTGTTTCTAAGAATTGGTTGCCTAATTTCCTAGGAAGTACACAATATCGGAGTTATTACCCTAAAACAGTTACAACTACACGCTACTTAGTTGAGTTGATGGGTAATAGTGAAGGTTTACTTGGTACATCAGCTGTAATTCCTCTGTATTTACCCTCTTATACCAGTGGTAATTACACAGTAATACGACTATAATTTACCGGATAATTCCTCTGTATTTACCTTCTTATTACCAGTGGGAATTACCGAGTAATACACTATGATTTACCATGTATTTACCGGGTAACTAACCTCTGTATTTACCTTCTTATTACCAGTTGGTAATTACCCAGTAATACACTATAATTTACCATGGATTGTACCGGGTAAAATAACTAGTAATTAGGGGACTGTAAAAGGAAGGGTTACCCATAAATTGGTGATGTGGTGCTGTGTTAACCATGAGGAGAGTCCAGGCATCCCAGTCCAGTCACACCGCAACATGCTAGAACAGACAGAATAGTGAATTAGAACGGAAAAGTACATAATGGAAATGGTATACTGTATTAACAAAAGCACAAACAAACACAGAGTGGTCTTCACTTCGCATCTGTGTCATTTTCATACTCCACGCTTTCCTTTGAATAGCTCCACAGTCAGCTTCCCTGATCAGCGGTGGCAGCCTATTCCCTAGGAAGGGGGCTCGATAGGCAAACACTCTATGTCCAGCCGATTTCTTTATAGCCTTCGTAGTGAAAGGAAGGCCAGCTCCCGAAAACCGGAAGGACAGAGAAGGACTATAAGGAATGATCAGATCCTTCAGGTAGGATGGAGATAGTGCATGCAAGGCTTTATAGGTTAGCAGTAACACCTTAAAATCCGATATGGAAGTTATTGGTAGACAGTGCAGAGAGGCTAGAATAGGTGTGATATGATCAAACCTTCTCGTTTTGGTCAGCAGTCTAGCTGCCGCATTCTGTACAAGCTGTAGACTTTTTGTGGTAGAGTTCGGTAATCTCGAGAACAGTGCATTGCAATAATCCAATCTTGACGAAACAAATGCATGAATCAGTGTCTCTGCATCCGCTGCAGATAACATTGGTCTGATTCTTGCAATGTTTCTCAGATGGGGAAAAAGGCAATTTCTAGTTATACTTCTAACATGTTGGTCAAAGCACAGTTGAGGGTCAAACAGGACACCAAGATTTTTGACAGACGCACTCTGTGGGATGGCGAGGCCATCCAACCACAGTGAGACATCCTCAAACTCTCTCCGGTCCCGCTTCGAGCCGATGATTATCAGCTCTGTCTTCCCAGTGTTAAGCTGTAGGAAGTTTTTTGACATCCAGCCCTTCACTGCAGCCAGACAGGACTCAACCCTCTGAATCTGGGCCGAGTCCCCGGAAACTACAGGAATGTAGGGCTGGGTGTCATCCGCGTAGCAGTGGAAACTAATTCCGAAGCTGCGGATAACGTCGCCCAAGGGAAGCATGTAAATTGCAAAAAAGTAATGGAACAAGGACCGACCCTTGTAGTATGCCAAAGCGTAATTTGCAGTGCTTTGATTCTGAACCCTCATGAAGCACAAATTGGGTTCTATCTGTGAGGTACGATTCAAGCCAACCAAGAGCCGTACCCCCGAAACCAACATAGCGCTCAAGACGGTGAAGAAGAGTGCCGTGGTCGATCGTGTCGAACGCAGCGCTCAGGTCCAGCAGCACGAGCATCGAGCTTGCATTTTTATCCAAAGCAAGAAGGATATAATTTACAACTCTTGTCACAGCAGTTTCAGTTGAGTGGAAATATCCTAACCCTGACTGAAAACGTTCAAAGAGATTGTTCCTCATTAGATAGTCGATGATTTGCTTTGCTACAATCCTTTCCTGTACCTTGGACAGAAAGGGCAGGTTCGATATAGGCTGATAGTTGCTGACTAATTCAGGATCTAAGCCCGGCTTTTTGAGCAGTGGTTTTATCACCGCAGCCTCGAAATTCAAGGGAATAATTCCTGTGGAAAGTGAGAGATTCATAAGCGAGAGGATTGCAGGGCCCACCGTGGGAAGAAGTTCCTTAAGAACCTTGGAAGGGAGAGGATCCAACATACAAGTTGTTGGTTTCAATGCCTTTATCACCTTTTCAAGTTCAACCAGAGGAATTGCCTTGAACTCCAGGAGAGTTGCCTCAGAGCTCCCCATCCTACTGGGCAAGACCCCATCCTGCCCCGCAGGATGTGTAGGACAAGTTGCACGGCAAGAATCAATTTCCTCTCTAATCAATTGAATCTTATTTTCAAAGAAATCCATGAATTGACCTGCCAAGAGGGAGGAGCCTACGCTCTGAGTCTGTTTCTAAGTCAGACTCTTGGGATTGTTTCTATTCAAGTTGATGATACTGGAAAAATAGGCGTTCCTGGTAGTAGTCACCCTTATAGGTGAGCAGACTGTTGTGCCAGGCAAGATGAAAGACCTCAAGTTTAGTCGAGCGCCATTTGCGTTCAAAGATTCTGCAGCTTTGATTCAGGGTGCGCGTTTCTGCATTAAACCAGGGAGCCTTTTTTTTCAAAGATCGTTGTTTAATTACGAGCAGTGTCTACACCGCGGGTCAAGACGAGAAAATTCGTCAACAAAAAGTGAATACGGTCCTGTGGGACGGTATTCACTACAGCTAAAACTAAAGAGTCTGGAACTCGTTTCATTTGTCAGGGAACTGAGGAGCAGAACTCGAGCACCTCAAAGGATCTGAATATATATCTATTCTTTGGCTTTAAATTAAGCTTAGAATAAGATTTCAGGGCTACTCCACAACCTTTCTTTACTTCTCTAGATATTTGGGCACTACCGTAATTGGGGGGAGTAGCTTCGTATAGGGCTAGAAACTCATCTGGTTTTAACCAGGTTTCACAAAGGCCCAGTATGTCGATCTTATTATCAACAATTAGATCCTGGATCAAGAGCGCTTTAGTTGAAAGCAACCTTATATTCATGAAACCTATTCTGAGTGCTTCCATTTTATTATTTTCAGAGGGATTCACTCTGAACTCTGAACGCTCTGAAGCCAGCCAGCGATTTAGAGACAATAATCTGCTATAATGCTCATCATTACCCTTATCGGGGTAGAGGGCCAGAGGGAATTAATCGATGCCGACATATCTTTCTGGTGAAGTCACAAAGCCTAGCGATGTTGCTTTTTGGGTCCTCGGTTTGTCTCGTCCTAGTACGTTGGTGCCGACATGAACTACAATGTTGTCGAAACTAGTGTCAGTGTTTGGTGCATCTAATCTAACTCCATATGTGGTCTGATCACATGCCAGCACCCTAAGATTAGCTTCGATGTCGGTAGCCCTGGCCCCGGGCAGGCAAATTACTTTCGCTGGCGAGTGTAGTCTAACTTTACGTGTAACAGAGTCGCCTATGACTAGCGTTCTTACCTCCGAAAAAGCCTTGCGAGGCCGGCTGCTGTCCGCCTTCACAAGTGGTGCTGCTGACAGGGTTGCCTTAATGGAGTCACTGCTAACGATAGCGTTAGCTCTACGAGTCCGCCTGGCGGGTCTCTTCTCTATACTTTCTGGAGTATCTGTTTTCTTTATGCTCGCTACCCTTTCATCCTCTAACTGACATATAACGTCTCTCTACAGAGCTATCTTATCTATGAGAAAGGTGGGAACAAGAGCAACCAGAGGTCCATGCTTACCGTGGTTGATGCAGATGTAGCTCCAACGAGGAAACAGCGAATACCATACAGAGTATGCAGAACAGTCGAAGATATAAAGATAGATACCTGAAAAAAATAGATACAAACCGAGATAGCAGGTCGACGTTAAGCGTCCTGCTAACCAAACCAAACAAACCAAGCCGGCTACCCGGAAGTTGCGTCTGCGGCGTCACACAGCAACCTCGGGTCAGCCTGTGGAGAGAGAGCACAGGTTACACAGCACAGTTCACCTCTGTATTATTCTCAGAAGGACAGAGAAGATATCTATATGTTCATATATTCTCTACATGTACATATATATATATATATATATATATATATATATATATATTGTGGTAGACTGCAGGGAGGAGTGAGGGGAGTGGTAGGCTTGCCAACCTGCTGGCTCCACCCCCAAGCCCTACGTGGACGTCCTCCCCTTTACGAGGCAGGCCTGAAGGTCATTAAGAGGGAGTGCTTGCAGGTAAAAGGCAGAGCAAGCTACCACAATGAGAAGCGAGGGCTGTGTGTACCAGGAATGCTAGCACACTACAGGCAGGATCTGTGTGATCGCCTGGAAGCACGGTACGGCCTTAGAGAAAGAGATAGGTGGAAAGTGTTGGACTGATTACGGACGGTATCCTAGAGGAGGTGGATGACCCTTTTCCCACCCTGGGCGTTTAGTTTACTAGGTAAATAAACCATCCCTTTGAACTGCTCTCTGTGTTGTGTCGTTATATCTGTCTAACTTGGTGGCATGGAAACCCCACACCCATAGGCCCGCTACAATATATATATATATATATATAGATATATATATATATATATGTGTGGTGTGTAGATATATTATCTACATATAGATATGGCTGACCTTATGTGGACACCATTGCCGTTGAGGGTCAGCCTTTTCAAAGTAATATCACCAGATTCAAGTCAAGTCTTGAATTTTCTTTTTATTTTGTGAAGTCATCTCTTGGGGGTACGATGTATCCTCTCGATTACAACATTCAACCTGCACAACATGGGTGTTTTCTGTATAGTAATAATAATTCTTCTTCTTCTTCTTCTTTTTCTTCTTCTAGTGTAATGCCTTCCCTGTCCCAGGGCTCACCTGGCTGGTTGTGAGCCGGTGTGTTTTTGCTCTGAGGCCTTGGGAGCAACTGGCTCTGTGGGAGGTTCCATCAAGACACAAAGCAGAGACTGCCAAGGTGGGCTGGTGACCCCTGACCCCGCCCTCCTCAGCAGGCTTTACAGGGGGAGCAGGGGTGCGGGCTGGGAGCCTAACAAATGATCCCACCATGCATGTGTGTATTATTTGTGTTGCATCAACGTATTTCAGGTTTTAATGTACTGTGTGTGTGTAGGACGGGGAGTGTTTGAGTGCATTTGGCACATGCATAATTTATTAAATGTGTTTTGGCCAGGGAGTTTGTATGGGATGTGGTTTATATACACAGTAATATTGATGAATGGGGCCGAGAGGAAAGGCCATTTGTCTGTGTTTTGTAAGTCCTTCATACGTGCTCCATGAAGTCCTCAGGACTTAACATTGGAGGGAAAGAAACTGTGGGAAATAACAGAACATCAATGTGTCTATTCTGTTTTTTGGAGCTTTAATTCGTTGCATACCAAAACAATTCCAGTAAACATGTAATCGTGCCCTTGCTGTAATTTTCATTCATTTCGACATCATTCAGTTGTTCAGCACCCAGGCTCTGGAACTCCCTCCCCCCACACATAAAACAGTCAGACACCATTACAACCTTCAAGTCACAACTCAAAACTCACCTGTTCAAACTCGCACACAACGTCTAACTGTTCACTGTTTTGATTTTTTTTTTTTTTTTTTTTTGTCTTGTTTTTGTTTTATTTATTTCTTATTGCTTATGTTTATTTATTTATTTATTTATTTATTTATTTATTTATTTATTTATTTTTTCCACAATGTCTTGTTTTTTTAAAAAATGTATGATGACTATATGCTCTGTAAGGTGACCTTGGGTGTCTTGAAAGGCGCCTCTAAATTAAATGTATTATTATTATTATTATTATTAATTTCACAGTTCAATCCAACTCCTCTTAATCCATGTTGTAAGGCTCTATGTAAAACCTGCCTTCAACATGGTTGTGACTTTTGTTGATTTGTGTCATTGGGATCATAGGAGTTTTGGGGTTCATGCAGAACTGGGACTACAACAGGTAAACGACACACTGACGGATCATTGAGGTGAACTAATGAGGATGCTATCATGCGCTCTTATTTTGTCCCAAAGTCTGTCACTTCCTGTGCATATTAAAAAATATTTTCCCTGTCTCCCCTCCTACAGACAAGCATCAGGTCAGGGCTGATGGGTCATCTTAGATCAAGCCACACACACACACACACACACACACACACACACACACACACACCACACACACACACACACACACACACACACACACACACACACACACACACACACACACACCTTTTACTATCTTTCTGCCACTGGAAATAGTGGTATTTGGATTAAGATAATGTTTTGTTTATCTTGATTATATATAAATGAGGTAATTTTCAGTGCTATAGCTTGTTGGATTATTTGTTCTCAGCAGATATTGTTTTGCTTGACAATATTCAGAGAGTGTTCATTGTTTGTTATTTCTATGTTTTCATTGATGACAACATTGTGATTTCATAATGTCATGTTGTCGTGTCATGATGTCTCAATGTCGTGATGTTGTTAGATTGTGATGTTATGATGCTGTCATGATGCTGTTGTGATGCTGTCGTAGCAATGTTGTAATGCGGTTGTGATTTCATGAAGTATAGCTCGGAAAGTTTGATATCCCTGAGCTAAAGTTTGGAGCCTGAGCTCCAAACTGAACCTCATAGCTGAACCTCCAAACTGAACCTCCAAACTGAACCTCCAAACTGAGCCTCATTGCTGAACCTCCAAACTCAACCTCATAGCTTAACCTCCAAACGGAGCCTCGTAGCTGAACCTCCAAACTCAACCTCCAAACTGAACCTCCAAACTGAGCCTCATTGCTGAACCTCCAAACTCAACCTCATAGCTTAACCTCCAAACGGAGCCTCGTAGCTGAACCTCCAAACTCAACCCCCAAACTCAACATCCAAATGCAACCTCATAGCTGAACCTCCAAACTGAGCCTCATAGCTGAACCTCCAAACTGAACCTCCTAACTGAACCTCCAAAATGAACCTCCAAGCTGAACATCCTCACTGAACATCCTAACTGAACCTCCAACTGAACCTCCAAACTGTACCACATAGCTGAACCTCCAAACTGAACCACCTAACTGAACCTCCTAACTGAACCTCCAAACTGAACCTCCTTACTGAACATCCTAACTGAACCTCCAACTGAAGCTTCAAACTGTACCTCATAGCTGAACATCCTCACTGAACATTATGTCCCTTATAGCAGAGCAGCTTCTCGCTACCTAGCTGGTGAGTTAGCTCCCTGGCCACGGACACAGGTTGAGCTCAGATGGGCTAGTGGTCGTTTTGTCCCATGAAGAGGGGACCATACTGAGTCTGTCATCTCTGAATCAGCCTTCGTCACGGAGCGGTGGGCCCTGGACCTACATAATGTATAGCCCCTGTTCACACGTGTGTAAGTGCACGCACGCACACACGCACGCAAGCACACATTCACATACTCATTGAAATATAGAATCACATTCTTTCGTGAAACACACACATGCAAAAACACACACACAAACAGTCACAGATCATCCAGGGGCTAGAGGGATTAGGATGGGTGATGGGGTGTGAGGCATGGGCCTCACACCCCATCTCCTGTCGATGTGCTGGGGCAGTGTGACTGGGTGGTTATGGGGGGGGGGTATGGTATTTGTGTGTGTGTGTGTGGGTGTGGTGTGTGTGTGTGTGTGTGGTGTGTGTGTGTGTGTGTGTGTGTGTGTGTGTGTGTGAGAGTGTTTGTGTGTGTGTGTGTGTGTGTATGTGTGTGTGTGTGTGGTAGATGAGAGGGACAAGGCTGTTTTAACAGGAAGCACATGTCTCAGGGATGGCTGCTGGCGGCTGAGTATCTGTTAACATAGAGGTCTTTGACAGCAGCCAGGTCGCCACATCAGGATCCACTAAGTTGTAGTTTCCCTGATAAATTCCTGCTTGTTTTGCACCGGGATGCTCATGGAACAGACCCCCCCCCACCAGTTTGTTCGTCTCATCCCCTGCCAGCAAACAGAGCTCCCAGAGTCAAGCTGAAGCTGTGCATCCACGGCTTTCCTTGGATGGGAGCTCCCAATAACTCTTGAGAAACGTAAGCTGGGTATTACCAGAGGGTTTGCGCCCGGAAGTGAGAACGTGTACTGGGAGGGGGAGGGAGGGGGGGGGGGGGGGGGGGGGCACCACTCTTACCCCTGTTGGGTCTTTATTTCACCAACCTGGCGGTGGTATCCAATGTTCACAGAGCTGGTGACGTCTACAGCAACACTAAATCAGCCGCTATATGCGCACAGGAAAAATAAGAGAACCAGTAGTAAAAGTAGCCGCTGCATCGGGTCGTGACTTCCTCAGAACCTTTATGGTGTTATGATAGCGTGCGTTGGTCCGGGTTTATGGATCCCGCTCCGTACCACACGCTCCGACGTCTCCTTCTCAGGTCAAGCCGTCACAACGTACCTCAGTGGGAATAGGAGAAACTGGGTCGTTCAATGTAAATAAACGTTAAGCTGGATGGTCCAATAGCGGACTCCCACCTCCAGCAGCCTGGGCCCGTATCAGGACGTACCCTGGAGGGCCCCCGGGCCCCTGGCCCACCCCCCTAGCACCAGGCCTGGCAGAGTACTGTTGCTGGATACCGTATCTATGGATGTCAGTCTCTGGAAAACATGTCTGAGTGAAATAAATGGTGAGAGCATGACAAGGGAAATACAGGAAATGAGGAGTGATATAGGGGGGAAAGAGAGAGCGAGACGGAGAGCGATGGAGAGAGAGAGAGTGAAGGAGAGGGAGAGGGAGGGAGGGATGGTCACATGCTTTTTGTGAAAAGGAAGGGAGAGAATACAGGGAAAATTCTGAGGAGTAGGGAGAGGGAGAGAGAGGAAAGGGGAAGGGAGAGGGGGAAAGGGAGGAGAGGAAAAGGGAGAGGGGAGAGAGAGGGGAGAGGTGAGGGGAGAAGGAGAGCGAGAGGGAGAGAGGAAAGGGGGAGGGAGAGGGGGAAAGGGAGGAGAGGAAAAGGGGAGAGGGAGAGGAAGGGGAGAGGAGAGGGGAGAGGTGAGGGGGGGAGAGGGAGAGGGGAGAGGAGAGGTGAGGGGAGAAGGAGAGGGAAAGGGAGGGAGAAGAGGGGAGAGGGAAAACAAGGGAGGCCTGCGAAGGGGTTCCCTGTGAATGGTGCTGCTGACAACTCTCTCTTGTCCTCTTCCTTCCCCATTCTTCCTCTCGCTCTGTATTTCACATCTTTCCTCTTCTCTCTCCCCTCTATCTCTCTCTCTATCTCTCTACCTTTCATCCTCTTTCCTTCCCTTCTCTTCTGAGACGGGCATGTGAAGGTTGGGTTGCTGGAGTGAAACCACCTGGTGAAGGGTGAACCCCCCAACCCCCTCTCTGTCTGCACTCAGTGACCATCTCTGTCCCTGGCAGCGGCCCAAGTCACCTAGGCAACCCCGCCCAATTACACCAGGAGAGGAAATATTTTGCTCATATTTATTATCTCTTTTTTTCACTGCTGACGCGGTGCTTTGTAGTGCAGCGTGTGTGTGTGTGTGTGGGTGAGTGTGTGTGTGTGTGTGTGTGTGTGGGGGGGGGGGGGGGTAGGTGTGAGTGTGTGTGTGGGTGTGTGTGTGGGTGTGCATGTGTGTGTGTGAGTGTGTGTGGGGGGAGGTATGTGCGTGTGTGTGTGTTTGTTATTCTAAACTCACTTATACCGTTTTCAAGGTATTAACATACCACATACGCCAGAGAGAGAGAGAGAGAGAGAGAGAGAGAGAGAGAGAGAGAGAGAGAGAGAGAGAGAGAGAGAGAGAGAGAGAGAGAGAGAGAGAGAGAGAATGTGAATGTGAATGTGAATGTGCTACTCTAAGTGGGACTTTAACAGACGTACAACACGCAGCTGGACTTTATTACCTCCCCTTTGGTTCAGTTGAGCATAATTACATTCTGACTTCATCGCAACCTTTCTGTGACCTCTGCTCCCCTGTCAGCTACAGCGACAATAACACACAAATGCATGCAGGCACGCAGAAATACACAATCATGAAGCCAGGCAAACACGCACGCACAATGACACACATACAAACACAAAGGCCTGCATATTTACACTCACAAGTCCACATCCAGGAGCCAGCTCACAGAGAGAACACACATGCAGTCAGACGAGAGCATGCGTGCACACACACATGCACACATGCAAACACACACACACACACACACACACACACACACACACACACACATACACACACACACACACACACACACACACACACACAACAAACACACACACACACACACACACACACACACACACACACACACACACACACACACACACACACACACACACACACACACACATAGAAAGCCATTAATAAATGAACAATGCAGATGCAGTCATCCACTTCTATTGATCAGGCAGCAGACATGCGGCCGTGGCTCATCCTGCCAGAGAGCCCAAACAGAGCAGCAGACCCCTGGAAAACCCTGGGACTCCTGCTCTCAATGGGTGTGCGTATCTGTGTGTGTGTGCGTACGTGTGTATTTGTAGAAGAGAGAGAGGAAGTGAGAGAGAGAGAGGGGGAGAGAGGGAGAGTGAGAGAGAGTTAAGTAGATGGAAATAAACCCCACAAACATCATCTCTCTCTTTCGCTCTTCTCTCTCTTCCTCTTCCTCTCTCTCCATTCTAATTGGAAACACGTACTAAATAGTCTCAAATGTTTCTTCCCTATACACTGTGCATGTGTATATTTTTCTGCTTCTTTAAAACACTCTCTCTGTGTCACCCCCTCTCTTTCTTTTCCTTTCTTATTGTTGCTCTCTTTGGAGCGATGATGTCATGGACTTTCCAGCGCACCTAACCAAGGTCCCCTTTCCTCCTCCTGGCAGATTACCAAGCACAGCTTCCCCCACGTTGTACGGGGGTCCGGGGTCCACTACCACTACCTGCTCCAGGTGAGGGTCTGAGGGGGGGGGGGCAGCTAGAGCGAGGTCACTCAGAGTGATGTGGTTGTTGTTGACTCCCTTTCCATCAGAGCGGGGGGTTTAGGCCTCCTTTGATGACGGCAGCGTTCCAGACAGGATAGCAGCCCTGGGGGGAAGAGGAAGTGGGGGGGGGCAGGGTCCAAGGTACGCTTTAGTTTACTGGGAGATTCTGTTAGGGATCTGTTACAAACAGCGCTGGACTGTGCTGTCGTCATGTCTGTGTTTTGTTTTGGGGACACCCTGCAGCCTCCGTGTGTTGATGCAACACACAGGACGTGTTTAGCTCCATTGGGCGCCGGTAGGCGGCGGTCCGTGGGGCGTAGGTAGGCGGGGCTCCGGGCTGGTAGGCGGGGCTCCATGGGGCGCTCCGTGGGGCGCTCCGTGGGGCGCTCCGTGGGGCGCTCCGTGGGGCGCTGGTAGGTGGCGCTCCGGGCTGGTAGGCGGCACTCTGTGTGGTGCTTGTAGGCGGCGCTCCGGGCTGGTAGGCGGCGCTCCGGGATGGTAGGCGGCGCTCTGTGTGGTGCTTGTAGGTGGCGTTCCAGGCTGGTAGGCGGCGCTCCGTGGGGCACTGGAGGAAGGAGGAGGGAGGAAGGAGTCCAGACTGTGCCAGTGCGTGCCTGTGTCTGGATGTCCCCGGGGCGAGGCTATGTTTGGATGGCCTTGGATGTGTGGTGTGGTGGCCCGTCTCGTCCCACTCTGGTGACGTCGCCGCCCCAGCGTTCCAGGGATGACATCACGGCTCCCGGCCCTCTCTGGTGATATATATGTGTGAGAGTAGGAGGACGTCACGGTGGCTGACGGTGGGAGACCCGCAGCTGTATCGACTCCATCAGGGTTTCCCTTCTCTTGGAAATGAGGTCACTGCTGACTTTATACCAGCCTCCACCCCACCCTGTAACCGTACCACAAACACTGCTCCCTCTCTTTTCCATTGTGTGTGTGTGTGTGTGTGTGTGTGTGTGTGTGTGTGTGTGTGTGTGTGTGTGTGTGTGTGTGTGTGTGTGTGTGTGTGTGTGTGTGTGTGTGTGTGTGTGTGTGTGTGTGTGTGTGTGTGTGTGTTTATGGCCATATGTGTGTATGCCTGTGTGTATTGGGGGAGGGGGCGTCTGTACGTGTGTATGTGAGTGTGTCTGAATGCGTGCGTTCCTGCCTATGCCTGCGTATGTGTGGAACAAAAGCAGCAAGTGTTTGTGAGTCTAAAGTAGGGTGAGTGCAGACTCACACAATCTCCAAATAAAACAAAGCTCAAACTGTGAAGTGGAAACGTGCAGAGAAGTTAGTCAGGTTTTACGCAGCTATAAGGTCAGTCTCTCAGTCATGGAACACAGCTTCCATGGCTCCTTATCCTGCTCTCACCACACAAGAACATCTGAGCCCCCAACCCTATCAACTTTCACATAATTTGCATCATAAAGTGCGTGTGTGTTTGTGTATGTGTGTGTGTGTGTGTGTGTTGTGTGTGTGTGTGTGTGTGTGTGTGTGTGTGTGTGTGTGTGTGTGTGTGTGTGTTTCTGTTTGTGATAGTGTGTTTGTGTGTGTTGTCTGTGTGTGTATGTAGGTGTGTGTGTGTGTGTGTGTTGTCTGTGTGTGTGTGTGTGTGTGTGTGTGTGTTTATGTGTGTGTGTGAGAGAGTGTTTTTGTGTGTCTGTTTTAATTCATGTATTTACTTGTGGGGCCCTTAATAGGATTAGTGTGTGACCTGCGTTTGTCAATCCCTCTCTTTTGCTTTTTCTCTTTCCAATCTCTCTCTTACTCCATCTCTTTCTTGCTCTCTCCCACTCCCTTTCTCCATGGCACTCTCTCCATCTCTCTTCATCTCTTTATCACTCTTCCTCTCTCTCTCTCTGATGCCTGTCTGTCTGTCTATCCAATGGTAGATGCCTCTGTCCATCGCACGCACGGCCGGATTTAGCCACCTAGCCACGGTCCACTGCTCATTTTTGATGGTGGGTTGTTGCTGATGGTGGCCCACTACCAGCACCAGGAGAGCGGCAGGAATGCAAAGGTTGGGCCTGGAAATGCATCTATAAGCAAGTGCTATTTTTAGGACAAGAGGGGAAACTTAAGTCAAAATACAAAGAACTGGGAGTGGAAGAGGACAAAAAACAGATGTTAAAAAATGATGAAAAGCTGAATTTGCATTCAAGGACAAAAGACAAGAAAGACAGGATCACCCTATACAGGAACTAGCTTCGTTGTCGGGGTGATCAGAGGAAACTAGGGCCACCAGTACAACAAAGCCAGCCCGGTGTGAGGGTTGTTGGTCAAAACAGGGGTTCCCTAGCATATCTGTGTCCTTATCATCCCTCTTGATGTGGAGCTTCAGTTAAGCCGTGAACCATATCTTTTTCTGTACGAATACACCATTTTCTATTTAGTTTGAATAACATCAGGGCCTCAACAACTCACTAAACAACTGAAACTACACATGGGAATAGCAGCAGCCATATTTAGCTGAAGGTACCCTTATCATTATCATGGGTCCCAAGAGAGGACCCCTTACCAACACCCTCCGTCCTCCTCACAATCTTTCAGCGGCTTGGGCGGTTATGAAAGTGGGACGTTGAACTGGAAACTTGGGACGACCTGTAGCCCTCAGACGAAAAGTCTATCGTGTTTGAACTTGTGGACCTTTGCCTCCTAAATGAAATACTGAGCAGGAGTGTGTGGACTGTACTCTGATGGACCGCGCCGCTCTCCAGCCCAGCCCACGGCAAGACTTCAGGATCAATATTGGCCTCATTTGACGGGGCGACCATCATGACAGATAAAGGTCTAATACAGTGAGACGCACTCTGTGTCCATTGGAACCAGAACCTCTGCACTGTGGGAGAGAAACACACTCCCATAGCCGCTGCACACTCTCTCAGGCCAGCGGCTGAGCGGAGCAGCGATGGGCCCTGAGTGAAGGGGCCTCCTTGAAGGGCGCTCCCTGCAGTCCAGATAAATGAGCTGCTTATGTAAGGGCTTACAACATCACACAATTATGTAAATGGATCTGTTGCTACACAACAATACTCCTCCTCCTGTCAAAACACATGCAACTTTATACAAATACACAAACGCTCACTGGCATGTTGAAATGAACTGGAATCCAGGAATCTGGCGATCCACGTAATTGCGTGTACGCACACTCCCCAAGTAGTTTACAAAAGGCTTCCCGTAGCAGATGCATCAAACATCCCTCTTCTCTCTTCTTCTCAGGCTGATGGGGACTTCCAGAGACCTTTTGAAGATTAATGCATTATCAAGATTTACGGAGCGGTCCAAATACTTCTCCTAAGTGTTTGACCAAGAAGTGCAGGGCCTTAACCTGTGTGTCTATGTGTGTGCCTGTGTGTGTGTGTTTATGTGTTTGTTTTTCTCTCTTATGGCCTGTGTGTGTTTGTGCATCCTTTTGATGACATGTGTGTGTTAGTGTGTGTGTGTGTGTATGTGTGTGAGTCTGTGTTTGTGTGCGTGTGCGTGTGTGTGTGTGTGTGTGTGTGTGTGTGTGTGTGTGTGTGTGTGTGTGTGTGTGTGTGTGTGTGTGTGTGTGTGTGTGTGTGTGTGGTGCTTGTGTGTGTGTGTGTGTATATGTGCTTGTGGTGCTTGTGTGTGTGTATGTGTGTGTGTGTGTGTGTGTGTGTGTGTGTGTGTGTGTGTGTGTGTGTGTGAGTGTGCATGTGTGTGTACGTATGTGTGTCCATAGGGAAGCCTGTGTGCCCCAGGCTGTTTACCTCTCACTGAGCTGCTTACTTGACCCCCGGATGATTTAGATGCACAACCAAATAGAAGCAGCCCAGCGAGTTCTAACAGCACATGACGCACAAGGTGGTACAGCAGCGTGTTGGAGATAGCTCCCAGCTGGACCTCCGCTGTCCTCGACCTGGCTGCTCACACATACAGGGATGTACGCACACACACACGCACGCACACACACACAGGCCTTGAGAGGGACACACACGCAAACACACACACACGCAGTCATGCGTAAAGGCGCTAAGGCCATGGGACAGATATGTAGTGATAGAAATAAGGAAGGAAATACCGAAAGACTCCATAGTAAAGGAGGAAGAGAGAGGAGAGAGAGAGAGAGAGAGAGAGAGAGAGAGAGAGAGAGAGAGAGAGAGAGAGAGAGAGAGAGAGAGAGAGAGAGAGAGAGAGAGAAAATAAGAGAGAGGGAGAGAGGAAGGCGGTGGGAGAGATTGTACTTAGTGGTCAGATCCTGCGATTGGGATGGATTCACTGAAATGAATTGTGCGGGGGGATATTGCCTTAACCTTTATCCTCACTGCTGAGGGACCTCCGTGGTGGTTTAGATGTTTGACCCAGCCCTCCAGAACTGTAGAATAGATAACTGCTGTGGAGCGGGCGAAAATCAGTGTTTCAGATGTCCCAAGCTTTTCGAATATTTTACACTTTTAATCAAGCGTTCTCTCTGTCTTAAACATGTTTAATCTGGTTGAGTTCTTTTCATAAATTTTGTTTGCTTAGAGAATACAGGTCAGAATACAAAATATGATAAAGAACATTGTATTTACAGCAGACACATTTTTGTGTGTTGACACACACACTCAGACACACAAACACAGTAGTTTATGAAAAATATGGAAGATATACAATGAACACAGAGTACTAATATATCTGAAGGCTGGCTTTGTGTGCTTGGCCATTGGCCAACGTCAAGAGTTGTGATCAGGTGTTGAGGCAGATGGACTCCATGCTGTGTTTCTTGGGCAGATCAAATGTCTTGTCTTGCTGTGTGGAACCACAACCGAGATTCTATCAGCCCGGCCTTGCTCTGCTGTTATTTCTGTTCTGAGGCGCCTTTCACCTTTTGTTCCAGAAGCATCTCAACAGAACTCATATTAGATTCAAAAGCGTGTGGACGAGCGAGAGTCTGCGAACAAGTGGTGGGCCGTTGGGGCTCGGTTCACACTGCTCCACTTGCCCCTTCTCCAGTATGTCCATCCTCTGACACACACAAAAATACACACACACACACACACACACACACACACACACACACACACACACACACACACACACACACACACACCCTTCTCAAGGGAAGGGGAAGGGTGGGACAACTTATTTCACCGCTTGTAATAACAAGTATAAGCGTTTATAATGCAGTACCTTTATTAACCGAAGTGCATTAAAAAAGTCCTACAAATGGGTTTACAATAATTATAATGTTATTATTATAAATCTCACAAATCAGACTTTAGATTATTAATCTAAAGTCTGATAGGGTGAACTGAGATCTGGGTGAACAGGGCGTTTGACTTTCCCTCGTTGTATATTCGTCTCGACCAATCACGTCACTGGAGCCAGTGATCCGTAATTGCCTAATTAGCTGACCGCCAACGCAAACTTGGCCGGCACTAATAAACGTTTACCCAGTG
Organism: Gadus morhua; assembly: GCF_902167405.1. Classification (NCBI taxonomy): domain Eukaryota; kingdom Metazoa; phylum Chordata; class Actinopteri; order Gadiformes; family Gadidae; genus Gadus; species Gadus morhua. The sequence goes on from NC_044056.1 coordinate 23,885,135, forward strand.
GGAAGACAAGCTAAAACGTACTGTCTCTGGACACCCATGACTTTAGAAAAAGGGTCTGGAACGGTTTCAATTCCACTTTGTTTAGACTGGCCACTGTGGAAATACACTTCTTAAAATCCCTTTGGGGAAGCTTCCGCCACTTGCATGAACGAGATCCTCTCAGGAGAACTTTAGAAACAGCGGATATTTCATCCTCCATGTTTCGGGGTATAAAGGAGTTTGGATCCTGCTATCTAAGTCTGCTAGTCGATTGCACGCGGTCAGGGAACTTAACTTTGTTATCCTTTGCGCATTTCAGTAAAACATTGATTTCCGTCCGCTCTTCAGGAGACACTGTACTGCCTGATTCTGCTGAAGGCTATCAGAGTGCTTGTGCTATGTTATTACTGAAGACATAATAACATGGATTAAGTAATCCATGGTAATCCATCCACTCCTTCTTGGAAAGTCAATTCGGATTCTTAGAATACAAGGAATGTTTCCCTGAAAGCAAGAAGCCTCCAGTCAAGAGACGGAGATCTGGCAGAAGAGAGGCTCTTTGTGTGTGTTGGTGTGTGATGTATTGTGGCTTGTGTTTGTATTTGTGGGATGTGTGTGCGTAGTAAATGTGTGTCTGTGTATGTGTGTATGTGTTTGTGTGTGTGTGTCAACAGAGGGTAAGGTAGATGGAGATAGTAGTGTGAGTGGGAGGCTAGTATAACAATCTGTAAACACTGTAAAAATATCTGTGTGCGTGTGTGTGGCTTACAAGATCAGCCCTGCTTACTTATCTGTCCTCCTTTAACATATTGAAGTTCTCCTTCCTCTTTCTTTCACGTTCCCAATGCTCCCTCTTCTGTCTTCACTTTCCCCCGTTCACCTCTCTCTCTCTCTCTCTCTCTCTCTCTCTCCTCTCGCTCTCTCTCTCGCTCTCTCTCTCTCTCTCTCTCTCTCTCTCTCTCTCTCTCTCTCTCTCTCCCTCTCTCTCTCTCTCTCTCTCTCTCTCTCTCTCTCTCTCTCTCTCTCTCTCTCTCTCTCTCTCTCTCTCTCTCTCTCTCTCTCTCTCTCTCTCTCTCTCTCTCTCAATCTGTCTTCACCCCTTTCACTTTCTTAAGTTCATTACACAATACCCAACACTCTATTGACCCTAATTCACACAGGAATCCAACTGCCAACAGATAGAACTGTACACACACAAACACACATGCACACACACACACACACACAAACATGCACACACCCACACACACTGAAATGTGTGTGCGTGCCAGTGTATGTTTGCCTGTGTGCGGTCGACCGACTCATAGTGATGTTCACGTTGCCTCCCTGACCCAGGAGGTCAGGCTCTTCAAGGTTAGCGATGATGAACATACCTCACCAGCGGCTCACACCAACATCTCGATGCGCAGCGAGAGAGGGAGAAGCACAAACCACACTAGCTGAGGGGAGGAAATGAGCTACCAAGGGTATGCACGCACAGGGAGCCACATGTTCAAATTATTGATATTGTTTTTCAACGAAATCCAAACACTCTGGGGAGGGGTAGGAGACAGGTAGATTACCTGTCCCCACTCAATAATTTGGTGTGACTAAACAGGAAGGTATGGAGAGGGAAAGAGAAGGGAGGGAGGGAGGGGGGGGGGGGGGGGGGGGTGAGGGAGAGAGGGAGGGGGGAAGGGAAGGGAGTGGGGGGAAGAGAGGGAGGGGGGGGTGCTAGTACGGCCTTGGTTATGTAAAGAGCCCCAGCTGAATGAAAGATATCTTTATGGTGGAGTTAGCGACCCAACTGGAACCAGAGCTTTGGTCTTAGCTGGGAAAACATCCTCTCCTCTGAGCCGCTCGTTCTCCTCCACCTTCCCGTTTTCTTCCAAGATCCCCTGCCCAGCAGGCTGGCTAACATCACGCACACACACGCACGCATACACACGCAGACACACAAATATGCCCTCATAAACACAAACACACACACACACACACACACAGACATGCTCACACACTGTGTGTTCCTCTGTTGTTCTCCTACAGGCACAGTCCAAGCAAACAAACAAACCTTAATAAATAAAATGGCAGGACGAGCCACACGCAGCCACAGTACGAAAGCAGCGCTTATTAGATTACCCTGGGAGAACAGTGAAACCTAGCAGGAGAGCAGCACAAAGAGGGAGTGAAAGGGAGAGCGAGAGAGCAAGAGGTAAAGAAAGGGAGAGAAAGGACGAGAGGAAGGGGGAAAGAATGGGAGGTAGTAAGAGGGGGAGAGAGGAAATTGGGAGGAAGAGGGAGGGGGAGCGAAGGGGTACAGAAAGGGTGGGAGAAAAAGAGACGGAGTGAGAGAGCAAGAGAGGGAGAGTGGTACGATAGTAAATAGATGTGTGGCAATGTTTCAACAATAACAGCTCTCTGAAAATCAGTAGGATATTACCAGAACCCCAGATTTCCCTCGTTTAGAGGGATGTTTTTCTCCCTGCTCGATTGGGAAACACTGTTGTAGTGATGTGGATACGTTGTCACATTAAGCCTGTTGTGCACGACTTGGAGGTCCATCTTGCTTCAATTAAAAGCAACTGGTTTTGATTTGTGGCCCTGGCAGAGTCTAGGTGATTCCTTTCTTAATGAAAACCACCGGCGAGGAGCTCAGCGGTGTTAAACACTGCTTAACAAAGAATAATAGGTGAGCAGGAGAAGGCCGTGCCCCTTCTTCCCCTGCCATCTCCTGCCGGCCCACAAGGGCCCGCAAGGGCCCAGGCCGGGCGGCTGCTGGGCAGTGTCAGGGCAGGTGAAACACATCCCTCTCCTCTTACACGCTTCTCTTCTCTTCTTAAAGCGCGCTGCTCTTAGGAATGAACTCACACACGTTTCGATTCTCTATTTCACCACATAACCCTTTCATCCAAACCACATTCACCCTTCCACCCCACCAGCATTCACCAGACCTTCATCCGCCCTTTCACCCCCTGCTCCCTGAACAACCAGACGCGTGTCCCCATACTTCGGCGCCAAGGTCACACAGCTTAGCCCAGATTCTGTACTCAACTATTGCTTCCTCCCCTTCCCCCTCCCCCTCCCCCCTAGCCAACCCCCACAACACAATTTTGGTATTTCCCTCAGCATGGAGTCAAGTTGCAGCTCATCTCAAACTGTGACACATATTTCCCCCATATTTCATCTGGGGTTGTGTCAGTGTGCAATTCCAAATCCCTGATATACTGACACTGCAGTGGTTGGGCTGGAGCCATATGTAGTGTTTCTCTGCGGGAGTTTGACCGCAGCATGTGACAGGCAGTTACAGGATGATGAACGTGGTCTTTATCTCAGCCTCAGCCCATTAGCCCACGTATATCCCCCTATTCAAGCTTTATCCCGGCCACCAGCACCAAATTGTTTAAGTGGCGCCAACATATGGTGAGCTGTGCTTTTTTAGACGGATATGCGGTCCGATCTGATCGGAGAGAGTGGGCTTGATGACGCAGTCGAGGTCCTCTGCTCATTCATCTCTATCTCCTTCTCTTATCTTCTAATTGGCCTGTGTCCTCGTTGGCCCACCCCTGTGATCAGCTCTTCAAATGAAGGCTCTTACTGGCTGACGTCCCCTGGAGGGGGAGGGGGGATGGCTCCGGACCTGACCTGCTCCAGACCTTGCTGTATGGGAGCACCATGCCTATTGCAAATCCCTTCTCCACAGAAGATCCTTTTTAAGAGAATTTGTCCCATAGGTGACGCCCTATTTGTAAATTGTCTCTTTCAAATGTAATTGCGGCTCATTGTAAAGCCCTGATAATACCCGCCAATCACAAGTCAAAGTCAAGTTAAAGTCGTGTTTATTTGTATTACAGTGTGAGAAGGTGAAATCCTCCCCCTTCTCACCGTCTCGCATAAGATAAATTATTATTATTGTTGTTATTGTTATTATTATTTTTATTATTATATTGTGTATATATATATTATAATTGGGATGGTGTGAAATTGGACATCCGCCACGGTAGGGGGCAATGTGGTAAGGGAAACTCAGGATCATGGCATCAGGGAATAGCCCAGGGGGTGTTGATATCAACAGCTGTTTTGTAAATATCTATAGGTTGTGCACAAGGTGTGGGTATATATGTATTTGGTGATTGTTTATTTAGTGTCATGTTTATTTTGTATTCAAACAATGTACTTTCTATTCAGTTATGTAGGATTGGTAGCTTTAGAATGTTCCCCCAACTAGTGGTCTGGCCCATACGGCCTTGATTGGTCCAATCGTTTCCCTATTTAAGGGCTGCCTCATTTGGTGTTTGGGGGCTGAAGGTGGTGCTGGCTTGATGGGAGGCCAGTATGAGTGAGAAAATAAAGCTTCACTTTTCTTGTCCTGAGACAATTGCCCTCGTTTTTGCCCATACTCTCAGAATCTGGTTGGCCGTATCCCAGATACGTGGGGCGACCACGCCGGTCCCTCACATTTGGTGGCAGTGATGGGATCTTTTTTTGATGCCATCTGAGAAACTGGAGAGACGAGGGGGAAGACGAGGACTGGATGGACAGCGAGGACGAGGCCGAATCTGGCGGCGAATGGAGCAGAGGCTGTCCAGAGGGGTTCTACTGGAGATGGAGGGGGAAGACGGCCATGGAGAGGAACAGGCATCCGGCGGAGACCCGCTTGAGGGGTCTGACCTTGCCGCGGTCCGTAGGCTCTTGGAGCTGGAGGCGTCCAAGCAGGAGCAGAAATGGAGGAGTGTCTAAATGCAGCTGAACCAACTCGGGGAGGACGTCGAGGCTGACCGGAGGCCTTCACCTGCACCAGATCCAGCACCAGCTCCGGCATTGGCACATGCACCAGAACCTGCACCAGCAACTGCACCAGTAGACCCCGTGACCTGGCCCAGGGCGGCCATTCCCAAGCTGGAAGAGGATGACGACATTTGAGCAGTACCTCATGACATTTGAGAGGTTAGCAATGGCTTATCGCTGGCCAAGAGAGGATTGGGCCGTCTTTATAGTACCCTACCTCACCGGCAAAGCACGCAGCGCCTATGTGGCGATGAACATGGATCATGCCACTGACCCCCTTGGTGAAGCGGCCTTTACTGTGATTGTGTAACAGAGGCTGCTAAGGGGGAGACAGGGGTCGTGACCCCTTCGTTGTGGATCACCGCGCCTCACAGTGGCTGGGGCGGATGAAGGACTCAAATGCTCGCATTACCGCTGGTTCTTTGCACTGCAGCCATATCGTTTCACGGTGCAGTACCGAGCGGGAAAGCAGAATACTGTGGCAGACTTTTTGTGTCGCCATCCTTTTGGCGAAACTCAAGAGGGGGTGGGAAATGTGGGAAGGTGAAATCCTCCCCCTTCTCACAGTCTTGCATAAGAGAAATTGTAATTGTTATTGTTATTATTATTATATTGTGTGTGTGCATATATATATATATATATATATATATATATATATATATATATATATATATATATATATATATATATATATATATATATATATATATTATAATTGGGATGGTGTGAAATTGGACTTCCACCACGGTAGGGGGCAGTGTGGTAAGGGAAGGTCAGGATCATGGCATCAGGGAATAGCCCAGGGGGTGTAGATGTAAACAGCTGTTTTGTAATTATCTATAGGTTGTGCACAGGGTGTGGGTATATATATATTTGGTGATTGTTTATTTAGTGTCATGCTTATTTTGTATTCACAAAATACTTTCTGTTCAGTTATGTAGGATTGGTAGCTTTAGAATGTTCCCCCAACTAGTGGTCTGGCCCATGCGGCCTTGATTGGTCCATCATTTCTCTATTTAAGGGCTGCCTCATTTGGGGGCTGAAGGTGTTGCTGGCTTGATGGGAGGCGAGTACGAGAGAGAAAATAACAATTTCCCTCGTTTTTGCCCACACTCTCAGAATCTGGTTGGCCGTATCCCAGATACGAGGGGCGACCACGCCGGTCCCTCACATACAGTATCAGACAAAGTGGTTATTCAAAGTGCTTTAAAATAAAATAAAAAAAATACATAAAATGAAATATATATACATAATCAAATAATAAAAAATGTATATGTAATTCAAGTAACAACAGAATAAAACAAAACAAACAGGACTAATTGAAAGCAATAGAAAATTCAAGCCAATGTATTCCTCTATGTAAAAGAGGAATGCCCTGAGATGAGGTCGTAGTTAATTTGAACCGTACTGGATTAAAGTAATCCTCCACATCGGCGTGAACCCATACCTTCATCCAGCCATAGGTCTTTTAGTTAATGAATAGACCATCTGAAGAGTGAATTAACCAGTAAAGAACAATAAAAAGAGAAGATAATGTGCATTGCTGGGACACATTGGGACTGTGAACCGCTTGATCAATGTGCTCCAACACAGCACCTCGTTTCCATCTACGAGAGAGAGAACCAGGGGAAATACCATCACACGGATGTTCAGGGACATGGGCAAAAAAGAAAAACTAGACATGCCGTGTTCACTTGCAAACAAGGTCTGATACACCGCTGCACATGATGTTTTCTTACATACTCTGACTCTATTTTCAGCACACTATTTTATATCATATGGTTTCTTAATATTATGTGTCTGACCAAAAGCCTTCTGTCTTTATCAACCAGTGCCATTCCGTGGGTACAATTGAAGCTCAATCTCAACTCTGGCTGCAAGGTGGGCCGCTCATTTACAGACGTACCAAACGGGTCCGCCCGGTCGCTGACATGCACCTCACAACATATCCTCTGCTCCACATCAGGAAGGCGACAGCATGAACGCCGAGGCAGTAGAGACACACCCTCTAAGCCTCGACGACCTGGAGAGAAGCACAGATATGACTTAGCAAATAAAAGGCATCCATAGTTCACATTCAGATTCAGATCAGACTCAGTACTCTATAAATCCCGTGGGAGGACGGGATGGCCGTTTTAGGGAGGCTTCAGGCAGGCGTTAGCAGCGGGGTTAGGGATTAGATGTGGAAGGCAGGCCCGGGAGAGATAAAGAATTGATGCTGGATGCCGGAGAGGGGGGTAGGGTGGGGGGCCCTGTGTTCTCTTGGAATGGAGAAAGGTTCCTCATGAAATATTGAAGGAGGAAGTGATGGGGCGCATCTCCTCGTCTCCTCTCTGTCTTCAGCTGCCATGTGCAGGAGGAGATCACCTTCCTGTCAGGGGAGAACATTGGCTTCCTATATGGCTATATGGCCTCGGAGTGTTTTGTACGTTTATTCATTATCGTTTCCGGTTACTCCTAGCTAACATAAGCTATAGATATAGTTATATTCATGTGATTAAAAGAAAAAAAAAAAATTGCTGTTGATGTGATAAATTGGCAAACTAGTATGAATTCATTGTATTTGCAATTTGATGCCTTTGCAACCAATCTTCACCAAGTTTGGTTCAAATATACATATATAAATATGTTTTTATAGATATATATATAAATATATATAAATGTATAAATATATATATATGTACATAAATATATTTACGAAGAAATCAGAAGCAGACAAGTAGACAACAGTACATGACAGAGTCGAACAAAACTAATCTCATCCATTTGTTTAACTCAATGCAGCTTTAATTTATCTTGATCTAATGAGATTAGAGTATGATTGAGATCGATATCTGATTCTCATGCATGGACATGGGCACAGATGAGATTTAGGGAAGCATTCCCACACAAATAGGGAGGTCAGACACCATGTTAAGGGGCTTGTAGAGGAACAACAGGCATCCATTATGGTATACGCAATGGGTCAGACGTCAACACCACGAGGGTGGAGCTATGGAGCGGCATGATAATGGGGGTTCTTGTTTGGGTGCTAGGAACTCATTCTACTTGTTCCCACCGAGCTGATTGACCTGCGCTGGGATATCTGAGGGTTCCTAGAATCAACACAATTGTTTGCATGCACAAATGTGAACAATGGGGGGGGGGGGGAGAGTGTAGAGTGTGTTATTCAGGAAGATGATGATGGTGTGTGTTGACTAGAAGATCATTTGAAGCAAAGGTATATTGTTTAAAATATAGTTTATGTGTACACAGTACAGTAGAGATTTTATGAATTTATTATTTATGTATGCATTAAATGTTTTGATGTGAATGAAGTGTGAAGTGTAGCGTGCAGTATGTGAGGGGAAGCTAGGTTAGGAAACTGCAACTCTTCATAGATCCATGGAATGTTCTTCGATGAAAATATTGAATGCCTGCAAGACAAAGTTGTATGTACCGAGTTTAGTTCGGTCAAAGTTTAGGAGAGGACAAGGTTATTCCTCTGCTGCCGTGGCTTAGCCCTTTGTACGTTTTGTTTACAAGGTCACGGCTGCAGAGTGATAAATGGCTGTGATTTGTCTCTTACTGCGCACAGAGCTTTGTGAGGCCAATAAGCGACCTGTTCATTAGGACCAACAGAAACACCGCCCGTCTAATTGCTTCCTCACCCCACGGTGCATCACACAATAAGCCGCACACATCAGGGGGATTCAGTGTCAGGGCGTCATGCTCAGCCTCAGCGCCAGGGCCCTGGTGTCTCCCCTCGCTCCCCAAGAGAGAGAGAGGCTTACAGACATCAGTGAGAGAGTGAGAAGTATTCAGTGAGGAAACCAGTGCCCTTTACTATGAACCTCGCTTTCTTGGGAAAGCCTGGATTGACAGAGACGCAACTCGCGATCGAAGTTAAATGGTACTACCAAGCTCACTTAGGTTTTGATTAGTTGAGTCAGGTTTTCTGCTTTAAGTTCAATGCACATTCACGTGAAAGGGGCGTTTATCGCGTCATTTACTCACCTTTACAAACTCAATAGATCAAACAGTCTATATAAATGCGTCAAAGTGAAAAGATTCAGCATATTGTCTATAAAATAACTATGCCAAATGCAGAATTGTTCGCCATTAATCCCAATAGTGAAGATGATTTCAAAATGCATAAGCATGAGTCCAACCTGCCTTATTCTTTAATTTAGCGAATTCACTTTAAATCCACACTATGTAAGAAATGTACAGCATATATATTTTCAACCAACGAGAGGTAGCGGCGGTGGCGTAGTGGATTATTATACAACTGGGGGCCTAAATCCAGCGATCTGATTGGTTCCTAACTGTTGTATAATGAGCGTATACATAACTGCTATGACGCCCGATCATTTTGTGAAAGTTTGCATATCACTCCGCGCCTGGAAGTAGAAACAGTTACAAAGTAAAACATATGTTGGATGATGGAGAGGGTGTTAATGTTGTTACTCCGGGAGTGAGCAAGGCGATGGAGAGACTAACGAAAGCTTAGGCACACGGCGAGTGAACTGCTCCATAGGATAAATGGCCGGCGAACCGCTCTAGCGGAACCTTCTCTCGGAGGGACGCTAAAGTGTGTTGCATAGCGACCGTCATGCATTTGGAAGGCAGCCAGGAGGGACTACTTTTTTGTATTCTTTAATAAAATGGCTACGTTGTCTTTCTTGGTTTCTTTTTAAATGTAGTGTGTCTATGACTTTCGTTTTGCCATAATAGTAACCGTTGTATAAAAGCATTAGATCACGACAGGCTGTGGAATGTGCTCATTATATCACTGTTAAGGGGCGTTGTCCGGCCCCGACGCGCAGCGGAGGGCCGGCGACCCCCTTCAATATCGAGTCTTAAGTATAAGACCCGAACGCCAGCGACCAAGGTTCAAATCTTGCCGGTCTATCTTCATGCCTTTTCCCCCATAGATGTGGTGCCAGTACGGCCTTGAGAATATGGGTTCAAGTTCTAAATAAGCACAAAAATATAATTCCATAGCCTTTAGTGAATAAGTATTTCATATGCATGATAATTGGGACCTTTTTAGCTTCACATAAATGCGCGTCATTTGGGAGACGAACCCCGGATGCAGAAATTCAAGACTGACGCGTACCTCCACTTTACCACTCTCTCAGGGAGACACAATGCGCTACAGTAAGCATCATCTGCATAAGGTCAAACAAGGATGATGAAATAGCGAATACCCTCTGATGAGAACCTCATAAAGAATATTCTCAGGCAATGCTTAGGGATCGGACCCGAAAGAGCCTCTGTCGGAGAGACCCCTGTACAATAAGGGCTCCGAGGTCCACGGGATCACCCACAAATGGTGACGCCATTGTCAAAGGAGGGGCTAGAAAGCTGCGCACTCCGATCTAACCCGATAGACTTAGCTGAAAACCTGCTCCCGACCAGGTTTGGTTGAGAGCATAAGCCTACAGCAACGCTAAAAGAGATCTACTTTCGTGTCCTAGCGAACCCAGGCTTTGGGCGCAACATACCTCGCTAACCCACTAATCGAGGTTCGTAGTACAGGCCTCAGGCTAATTGATGCTAACCCAATACCTCTGACCCGTTGGGAGCACTTTGATGAAGGCAGGTCCCCAGCAAGTGGGATAAGGTATATTCCGTTTTCAGTTAGCTGCTTTCATCAGGGCCTGCCATATCCTCACACCTTTCTGCTCATTGAGCCAAAATGCTCAGGCTCTCATTTAGCACATCGGCTGCATTCTGGTTTTCCGTCTCTTGCGATTCACGTTGCGCTACTTGCTAAATCTCCAGATGTTTTCCTCGAACTTCAGTGTATCGTTCCATCAGCTCAGGCGTGTTCACTAGTCATCTCTCTCTTACCCTGCTTCAAAGGGCCTTGGTGGGGGGAGGGAGGCATTTCTTTGAAATAGTACAAAAAACATGAGCTGTAACCACCCTTTAAAAACATGAGTGTGCTGAACTGGGCAGGTCGGAATGAGGCGGGGTGAGGAGGTGGGATGTGAACTGCTGATGCGTGTTAAGCTATGAACCTCAACTTGTTTTGATTTGCCAAGAGGATGGATGGATTTGAGGGAACGGGAAGTGCAGCAGCCTCTCTCCCTCTCTCTCTCTCTCTCTCTCTCTCTCTCTCTCTCTCTCTCTCTCTCTCTCTCTCTCTCTCTCTCAGACCCCCATGCCTTCCAACCCCTGCAGAGCCCCCAAGTTAAATGCAACGGATATGCAGATGTTTCTTACTACTTAAGTGGTAAGGGTGTGTGTTTTCGTGTGTGTGTGTGCATGTGGAAATACTTAATTTATTTTAAATGTATACTTTGAGTAGGCTATGTCAAATTTCCTTAAAGTATACTTTTACTTTTTATACGTAATTTTTAGAAAGTGTATTTTGTAACATATTTATACAGTATGCTGCTAAAAATCATGCTTCAAAATGTGAACTTAAGTTAGACTTTAGTAAGTCTAATAATTTTGTGCTACTGTTTATAACCTACAATTATTTTCATTATTAAAAATAATCATAAACATTAAAAATTCCATGGCATGCCACCCGGTGCGGTGTGATTAGCCTGTACAAGCCGTTTTGGAAATCTGCCGGATGGATGAGCAAAGTTTGCTACAGTCCACTGGGGGAGACTGATGTATCCAGCACATATCTAGGTGGACCCGCCCACCTGTGATGTCATAAGGGGCAGATTTAAAAAAATGGCTTGTAGCGGCTAATCACACCTGGTGGCATGCCATGGGACCTTTAATAATAAGCAGTGATTCCATGTAGATTGTAGGTGTACTTCAGCATGTACTGATAGCAGGTCAGAGATAGCAGACCATAAGGGGGACCTATTGTAGTGTACTTTAGATAGGGTGCCAAGTGCGAAGGCAACCTATTGTAATTGTTAGTTTTATTAGGGGTCCTACGAAATCCATAGGAACCCTATTGTTTTCGTTATTATTATTTCATAGGGGGTCCTATGAAATCCGTAGGAACCTTATTGCAATCGTTGGTATTATTATTATTTATTTTTTCCTGACAAAAATCGGCGTATTTAAAAAAATACACGTTCAAGCTCTTGAAATGAGTGAGGGATAACAAGGATGGGCCAGAATGAACTATAGGTGGCGCTATAAAAAGCCTTTGAAGTGCAACGTACTCAACAGGCAGCCATTTCCCCTAGGAAAGTGCAATATGCATGAAACTTGTTATGCATGCACCATTAGTCATGATGAACAACTTTTACACTGCAACCCATAAGGTCAGACCATTTCGATATAGTGCAGTGACCACAACTTGACCAAACACCCACACATTAACTCCATTGGCACAGTCAAACATGTACCAGGTGACTGTGGGACTATATGGTGTTAAATTCATAGCAATAAAGACAAAGACAGCAGAGATATACATTTTGAATTGAAATACATGCATATCTCCAATGTTTAAACAGCTCTAACATTGAGTCAAATACACGTAGGCTCAGTAGTATCAAGTTATCTGAAAATAGCAATTGGATGCATTTGTTTGAAGTTGTCTTTCTGAACCGCGGCCATTCTACAATGCAGGCTGGGCCTCAAAGCGGTACACTCGTAATTAAAAAAAACGTAATTTTGACACAGTATGCGTTAGAAACATGGTTGGTGTCTGTTTTGATATGTTAACTTCCGGTAAAGGGATAGGGTTAGGCCTTAGGGTTAGGGTTAGGCCTAGGGTTAGGGTTATTGTTAGGGTTAGGCCTTAGGGTTAGGGTTAAGCCTTAGGGTAAGTGTTAGGCCTTAGCGTAAGGGTTAGGCCTTACCCTGGAAGTATTTTATATTAGATTTGAAATACTCTTAAGTCATTACAAGTAAAAAATAAATTATGCTTACAATGTGAATTTATCATTAGTGAAAAAGTGTATTGTTAAAAAAAAACGTATATATAAAATAAATAAATAAATAAATATATAAGTTTATTACACGGCTCTTCTCATTGCCGTGGAACACTCCATTCACTTGCATGGGCCCTTCAGAACTTCCGGCGGTGAGTTATATTTGATAATTTACCGTTTCTAAGTATAATTGACCGCTGTCAAGGAAAGTGTATTTTTTGCCGTCTTTCATATCACTCGGCAAGTAGTCCGGTAACTTATCAACCCCAGCGTACTCGGTTGCTAAGCAACCGAGTACGTCTAACATCTTAGACGGACCATTTCTCTGCTGATCAACACTACGAGTGCTGGTAACAAATAAATTGTAAATTGTAACTATTTTTTAGTTTTGGCAAGAAGCCGTGTAATAAGCGGGATAATTCAATTCAATTCAATTCAATTTTATTTGTATAGCCCTTAATCACCATTACAGTCTCAAAGGGCTTAACAGGCCAAATATTTGTGACACCCCCCTTTACCCATGCCCCCACACGGGCAAGAAAAAACTCCCTTGAATCAGCAAGGAAGAAATCTTGAGAAGAAACGCAGTCTAGGGGATCCCTTCTTCCAGGGATGGTCAGGAGTGCAATGGGCGCCACAATTGACACACAGGTAAATACATGCACAACATATAAAAAACAATGGTGATGGGGTTCCGGCCGGTTATCCATGAGGAGAGTCCAGGCATCCAGTCCAGCACCCGCAACACGCTAGAACTGACAGAATAGTGAATTAGAACGGAAAAGTACATAGTGGGAATGTATAATGTAGTAACAAAAGCACAAGCAAACAGAGTAGTCGTCACTACGCATCTGTTGTTTTCACACTCCAAATGCAAGATTGTAGAGATGCGTTTTGAGCTTCCCTTTGAATAGCTCCACAGAGTCAGCTTCCCTGATCGCTGATGGCAGCCTATTCCATAGGAAGGGGGCTCGATAGGCAAACGCTCTCTGTCCAGCCGATTTCTTAATGCATAGAACGTCACCGGTCATTATCAAAAATAAGCCCCTTCAGGGCGAAGCAAGACACCTCCGCTTCGTCTCGGTGTCCGGTTCGCCCTGTCGGTGCTTATTTTCCCGATAATGACCTGCGTTCTATACATTATCCCTCACTTATATATAAGCATATTTAAGTGGTGTCTCAAAATAGTACATTGGGTTAGGCTTACAATCATACACATACACATACACACACACAATCAAATACATTTGATTGTATGTGTGTATGTAAGTATGTCTTTGTAGCACTAATGACACATCATTAGCATATTAAGTGCATTGTTAGTACATCGAAAATAACACAATTTTATCACATTAATCATGTATGCAATTACAGTTTTTCTCAGTCGCTTTGGTACATTTCTCAGATCAGAATTGACATTTTCAAAGCAGTAAGTGCATTTCTCAAAACAATGCGTTCAAATAGCAAAACACCATGGATTACCTGCAAAAGCCAGTCTCTTGCTCAAAATCCTTAGTTCATCTCTCAAAAGTAAATATCTGTTTCAATGAACATGTCAGTGCCATCAGAATGACAAGTCCTTGTGTCATTGTCTACGGATAAGACAGTCAAATTGCTTAGTCATGTTGTCAATATAACAGTGTGCTCTGGAGGGATGTTCTGATGTAAACTATGGATAAAGTTTTGAAGACAATTATTGTAAATTGTAAGTTACACCTTAGTGTATGTGGGAGATTGATTGCAAGAGACTGGACAAGATTCACGTTAACGCTTTGACTGTTTTTACTGTAATTTGTTGACAGACCATGTCATTGCTAGAAATGTGAACATAGGAAAACCTCCTTGGGGTAAACTGTACATGCATTGCTGTAGGAATTACATTGCAGTCATCCTTCACCTCCTGACATTCCTGTCTGTTGGGCCACAAATTCTCAGACAATGTAACATTGTGTTGTGCTCCAGCTATATATATACTTGCCAGTTCATGGTTCAGGAGATGCACCTTTGAGCTATTTCAGTATACTGGTTGATCATTGGTTGATCTAACGCTTCAAACATTTCCCTTCTTTAGAGAAAGTCAAGATTCACCTGGCAGCAATTGTCCAATTCAGGACAGATTTAGAAAAAAGAACAAAAAAAAGAGAATAATGCCAGTGCATAGAAATGTATAGACATATGCTTGACATATTATGACAATTTGTTGAACCATTTTGCATGTAAAGACTTATGCAATGAACTAATGCCTAAATGTTGTTGGGGTGAGACTATTCCATAGAGATCATTACAATACATTTTGATCAACATGACACAAGCAATTGATAATGTAGGAAAGAGCAGAGAATTGTACATAATCATGTGCATGGATCCAAAGCATTTGCAACATGTTGAAATAAATGAGAAACTGTTTTTTTTTTTCAAGTGACACACTGATGTGAAGATTGAACAGGTAGTTTTGAGAATTTCAATTCTGATCTGAGAAATGAACCAAAGCGACTGAGAAAAGCTGTAAGTGGATACTTGAGTGTACTTTTTACCTGGTTTCTCCTTTAAGTTTGTGAAATCTCTTGCTCAGTACTATACCAATTCATATGTTACCTATACGTATTTGGGTCACTGCTCGTGTGGTTGACCGGCCGGCTTGTAGAGCAGTTTTAACGTGTTTTCTATTTTAATTTCGTGTCTCCTGTGTCTTGCCAACCAAGTGTACTCAGTAAATGCAACCGTGTGCTTGTGGAATACTTTTTAAAGAACTGTTTGGTCTGTTTCGCCGACCAGCAAAACCAGCAACCAGTTTACCCGTTAGCGCTAGCCGTTAGAGCTACTGCTAGCGCTACTACAAGCTCGTTACTTCGCCATGTTTGGAATACCCTCCGTTACATGGATACCCAAGGACTTCTTCGAGTACTACTGCCGCTTCAATTTCTGCTCCTACGGGATGAATCTCCCTGATGTCCAGCGGATCACCCCAGAGATGTGCTGCTACAGCTCGGATTTATCCATCAACCACCACCACAGACTTGTTTCCCGAGGAAATACTCCGTAATAATTCATCTCCCTTCTGGTTACACAAGGTAACCAGGTAACCAGAAGGGAGAAGAAGAAGGGTGGAATAAGAGCCAGACTGAAGCGGGAGGCATGTAAACAACGGCCGCTACCCCCTGTGATACTTGCTAAAGTGCGCTCGCTCCTGAACAAGCTAGACGAGCTGCAAGCTAACATAAAACATCTGCATGAATACAGGACTGCCTCTGTTCTGGCATTTACGGTAACCTGGCTGAACAACAATGACAGTGATAACATGCTGCACATTGATGGCTTCGCACCCCCAATAAGACTAGACAGAGACAGTGAGCTCACTGGGAAACAACATGGCGGCGGCGTTTGTCTTTACGTGAGCTCACGCTGGTGCTCGACGGCTGTGGTAAGAGAGAAATTGTGCAACACTAACATTGAACTCTTGGCTGTCTCCCTTCACCCCTTCTACTTACCCAGGGAATTCCCACAGCTCTTTTTAATACTTGTGTACATCCATCCCAAAGCTAATGCTGCAGCTGCCACTGAACATATCACATCACTGAACAGACTGGAACGTATCTCAACAGACTCACCAAAATTTATGCTCAGTGATTTCAACCACTGCTGCCCTGGAAAAGCCCTTAAAGGTTTTCAATATGTTACATGCATGCTTGGCGAAGACGCATGACAAATGCTACGGGTCACTTCCAGATGCATACAGGTCGTTGGACTCCCACCTTTGGGCTCCACTGACCACAATACTGTTCAGCTCATCCCAGCATACATTCCCATTATAAGGAGTTAAGACGGTCACTAAGAACATCAAGCAGTGGACTAATGACAGCATCCTAGCTCTCTAAGGATGTTTTGAGTCCACAGACTGGAGTAACCTTTTATCCCCCTCTGACAACCTCAATGAGCAAGTGGGCACTGTCTCATCTTATGTTTCATTCTGTGTAGACAGCATTATTCCCTCAAAAGCTGTCACTATCTTCCCCAACAATAAACCCTGGGTTTCCAAGGAGCTCAAAGACATCCTCAACAAAAAAATGAGTATTTTTCACTGGCACCGAATCTATGAAGTTAGAGGTCAACAAAGAAGTTAAGCGTGCCATTAAATCAGCCAAGCTGAAATACAAACAAAAAGTGGAGGAAAATTTCACACAGGGGAACCTCTGCTCAGCTTAGCAATTCCTAAAAAACATGGCTGCTGTTAACATCGCCACCACCAGCCGAAATACCATCCAGGTGGACGGTAGCAGCCAGGCATCTCTTCCCAGCGACCTCAACACCTTTTACACCAGATTCGAAGACAACGCCACCCAGCTAGAAGAGGACCACACTTCAACCCAGCAGCTGTGCACTCACCTTCAACACAGTGTACATGGTGAGAGCCCTGAGGAGGACTAAAGAAACCAGCTCACCTGGCCCGAACAACATCAGTGGCCGTGTTCTAAGGCAGGGGTCCCCAACCTTTTCAGCACCAAGGACCGGTTTGATTCTCCAAAAAAATTCATGGACCGGCGGGGCGGGCCGGGGGGGGGGGGGGTTATGTTGCGCAGAGGTTGCCAATTTGTTGATATTTTCATATAGTGTTGTGCATGCATTCATTTAAAATAACTAGTTCCAGTTATTTATGAACAGTGAAGGTAACAAACTCTTAAAAAAGAATGTGAACTTGAACAAGTGAAAAATGAACAACTATGAACATAAATATATTGAAATAAACTTGAAGTAACATCTATCAAGTGTAAACATGCACAACACAAAATGTCAGTAAGGGAACTTAACACGCCACAGATAGGCTACAATTCATTTTAATCAGTGGGAGCCCTGTGCTTGTTTCCCTGCAACAAGAAGGTTCCATCTGGGGGTGATGGAAGACAGTGACACCCTTAGCGTGTTGGAAATGTCCAATCGATTGCGCAATTTTGTTTTAGTTGCAGTCATTGCCGAAAACCCGGCCTCGCATAGGTACGTGGTGGGAAATGGAAGCAACGTTTTCAGCGCTTTTACGGATATCTCGGGATACTCCACTTTGGTTTTGATCCAAAAACCCGCCAGAGAGGTTTGCTCAAACACACTTTTAAAACCACCATCATAAGCTATTTCGATCATTTGATCTTCCTCCTGCACTGACAAGTGATTCGGGACATTGACAAATTGGTTGCCGATCCACTCATCCGTTCGCCGTGGATCTTTGGAGGATGGGAAGTAACGTTCAAATTCATTTGAAAGCGCAACAAGGTGATCGCGCACCAGCTGCAAGAGAATAGGCCCTGCCTCAGTCTCTCCCAAA
The DNA here is from genome assembly GCF_902167405.1 of Gadus morhua. Classification (NCBI taxonomy): domain Eukaryota; kingdom Metazoa; phylum Chordata; class Actinopteri; order Gadiformes; family Gadidae; genus Gadus; species Gadus morhua. The sequence goes on from NC_044056.1 coordinate 23,903,030, forward strand.
ATCCCCACTAATGTTTGGAACATATCGAATACTCCCCTGTCCACTCGTCGTCCCCACAAATCAAGCTTGGCTTTAAATGCAGCAACTTTCTCTGCCAGTTTAAAGACAGTCTTCATTCTCCCCTCTGGAGTGTCAGGTTGAGCTGAGCTCATAGTGTGACACTACTGTTGAACTGAACAAGTGAAGTGAGCTTAGGCTGCGCGCGCAGCCGCTGAAGCCAATATGTGTTGAGGACGGGACAGACAGACAGTTATGCCTAAGAAAATAAGTTAAGACCTTGCCAAAAATGCACACATGTTATATGCAATCTAACAACTGCATATAGACTTATGGCATGTAAAAGAGTGACAGTATTGCGAAGTAAATTGACTTTATTAAGTGTGCATGCATTTTGCATGAATTAAAAAAAAAGAAGCTTTTTTATTATTATTTTTTTCTAGTCATGTCGTAGCCTCGTTAACCTACGGCCTGGTTAGGAATGTCCCGCGGCCCGGTACCGGTCCGCGGTCCGGTGGTTGGGGACCGCTGTTCTAAGGTACTGTGCTGAACAGTTAGGAGAAGTGTTCCAGACCCTTCCAAAGATCCTTCGACAGCTGTACAGTTCCCCAGATGTGGAAACACTTCACAGTAATCTCAATCCCTAAGAAGAGTAGCACCAAAGTACTCAACGACTTCAGACCTGTGGCCCTCACCTCCCCCTTACTATTCTCTCAATGGAGAGAATAGTAAAACAACCCGTCATCGAAGAAACAAACTCTCTGATCGACCCACTCCGATATGCATATTGCATGAGCAGAGGGGTTGATGATGCCAAAATATTCATCCTGGACACTGTACACAGACACTTGGAACTACCAAAATCCTCAGTCAGACTGCTGTTTGCGGATTTCTCCTCCGCATTCAACACCCTTCAGCTTCACATCCTGGCTAACAAACTCTCCTCACGCTTTTACCTGGAAGACCAGCTCATCCTGTGGTTACTGGACTTCCTAACCCACAGATCACAGAGAGTGCTGGTCAACAACACCTTCTCTGACTTACAAAACACCTCCACTGGCTCTCCTCAGGGCTGTGTCCTCTCTCCACTGCTTTTCATCCTCTACACCGATGACTGCGGATCTACACAGCCAAACTCTCACCTGGTAAAATATGCTGACGACACAGTCCTCCTGTCTCTGCTATCAGGACCCTCACAGCAATATGGATCAGCTTTCCAGGAGTTTGTCGATTGGTGCGACAGCTCTTGTCTGGAGCTAAGCATTAATAAAACCAAGGTGATGGTGGTGACCTTTTCCAACAAGCAGAGGGCGCTGGCTACAGCAGTCACCACCACAATCCATGGGGGTCCTGTTGAGCTTGTACAAATTAGTACAAATACTTGGGTACCATCTTCTACAGTTTGCTGAAATTCTCCTCCAACACTGAGGAGATTCTAAAGAAATGTCACCAGAGGCAGTACCTTCTAAGGAAGCTCAATTCCTTTGGAGTAAGTAAGATCATCCTCCAGACTTTTTACTACTCCTTCATCGAGAGCATCATCACCTTCTCCATAACCTGCTGGTTCAAGTCTACCACCCTCCAGAGCAGAAACCGCTTGCAGAGGAGCACTGTTTGTTCCAAAATCATTGGATTACCCCTCAGGACCCCTGTCTGCCGTGTATAAACATTTAACATGCAAGTTAGCGAACCGTATCATGCAGGACCCTTCACACTCCCTCTTCTCATCGTTCGAGCGGCTCCCATCGGGTCGCCGGCTTCACTGCCCTGCATGCAGTACACAGAGGAGAAGGGCTACCTTTGTGCCAAGGGCTGTCACGCTCCTCAACTCAAAGCCCCCCTCCCTACACGCACACACACACGCACACTGACATTCCATATTTGTGCACATTCGCACATAGCACTCCATATAAAGTGGACTTTGCTGTGAACCATATATACATACATATATATATATATATATATATATATATATATATATATATATCTTGAAATGTTGCAATCTATATCAACCTCATTGCCCATTGAACATTATATGTTCATTCTTGGCCTATATCTGTTTTTGTTTTTAGATTGTCCATAACTTATTTATCTATTTTTAGTCGTGTTTGTCATTGTTGCAATGTCTGCTCTACGTGCCTTACCCTTAATTGCCCCCAGGGGATAAATAAAGTTTTCTTGAATCTTGAATTAATTCAAAGATTCTGGCCCTGATCAATTGGTTTAGGCGGGTGTAACCTTTTCCATTAAAAAGAGCCTCTTGAGAAGGTTAAAATGGGTGGTTGTGAATGCTTACATGGCTATAGGGCATGTGTGTTTTCCACAGTGGAAATATGTGCTAAAATGGTATGAGCTCAAATGGACACATAGGATAAAGGTTTCCCTACCGTTAAATGTTGGTACATTGGTTCATTGTCCCTGGGGAAGGCTGGACGTCAGGAGGGGTTTCCATCCCTATAGGTGGATGTTTAGAGGGAGACCTTTACCTTTGCTTCAGCCACCAGAGGGAAGCTCGCTCAGACTTTTGGAGAACCACGCACGCACACACACACACACACACACACACACACACACACACACACACACACACACACACACACACACACACACACACACACACACGTACACCAACATGAGGACATTTAGAGGCACAACAACCTAACGCACATGAGCACACACACACACAGTGTTAGTGTATATCTAGGCATGTTCTCCAGTGTGTTTGTTTGGTGTGTGTGTGTGTGTAAGTTCTTCTGATATTTTAGAGTTGGGGTTGGAGTGGCGTTCTTCTGATGGGGCAGGCGGCTGATCTATAGGTCTCTTGAGCTCTATAGATCTGTAGATCTGCTACAAGTGGTCAGTAAAGGTCAGCTGAGTGATGAGTCATGTGCTCTATTCCTTAACCGTAATGTCCTGCCTAATGGTCCTCTACCAAAAGGAAACACTACGGCCTGGTTTCCAATCACTCTCTCTCAATCTCTCTCTCTCTCAATCTCTCTCTCTCTCTCTCTCTCTCTCTCTCTCTCTCTCTCTCTCTCTCTCTCTCTCTCTCTCTCTCTCTCTCTCTCTCTCTCTCTCTCTCTCTCTCTCTCTCTCTCTCTCGCACTCTCCACGACTCCCTCTCTCTTGTCTCTCACCCCCTCTCAACCTTGTCTCTCTCTCTTTCAATCTCTCTCTTTCTTTCATCTCTCTCAATCTGGACCTTGCACGACAGGAACAAAAGCTGTTTGTTCTTTTGGGAATTGGTATGTGAGTGTTAGTAATGTGTGTTTCCCGCCTGTGTTTGTCTTTGTGTCTGTGTTTGTGCGTTGCTGCGTGTGTGTGTGTGTGTGTGTGTGTGTGTGTGTGTGTGTGTGTGTGTGTGTGTGTGTGTGTGTGTGTGTGTGTGTGTGTGTGTGTGTGTGTGTGTGTGTGTGTGTGTGTGTGTGTGCGCGTGTGTGTGTGTGTACTTGTACATACTTTGCAGAACTGCAAAGTATAATCTGACCTTTGGCCCTGCGGTTTAAATCGAATCAATGAAGTTAATAATGAATGGTGCAGCTCGTCTTTCTACCAGTCTGTCAGGAATGCAGGCACACCGCGTTCCTTTCCTCACTTCTGTAGCCCATGTAACTTCCTGTGACTTGCAGACTGTATCATTTCATCATAGATACAGTATTAAACCACACACTCACACACCTAACCAACCTCTGAAACCATTAGCTATCGTCTGAGGACCAGTCAGCTCTGGGAACAATGGTCAGTATTACATGGGCTCCGCTGTAATCTATTAACAGATAGCGGATATCCGGGCAAAGACTTCCTCCTCCTTCCGCTTTCATTGTTTTGAAAGTGTTTGGGGGTCAAGTCGAACATTCTCTTTCAGCTAATTTATATCAACTTATATCAAAGCTAATAAAAGCTAAATCCTTGATAGATGATTGCCGATGGGTTACTAGACTGTTCTCCAGACTAAACCTGTTTCAACATGATTGGTCAGTGCTACTCAGCTACAAAAGAAACCAGGGCACTTAAGCCGTAATCTTGACGATATATGTATATATATATATATATATATATGATATCATATAAATGATATGTACAATGCGTCATATTTGCTAAGCTGCTGTTCCCTTGTGTGATTGACATCATTGACATGGTATGATTATGATTGAACTCTCAGTCGATGTGTGAATGGTTGCATGTGAAGAACAACTTGTAAAGTGCTTGATGGCCACAGGTCAGAAAAGCACTTCAAAAAAGCAAAACACACAGCACTGTACTAGTTTGACCCAAAGCAGAGCAGAGTCACACCGCAGAGATCTAGATGAGTCGCCACTAGAGCAGCAGAACACAGTTTCCCAGCACTCCGCTTACCCCATAATGTAAATGGAATGGGGTAAAAGTAGAGCAGAGTCACACCAGAGAGATCTAGATGAGTCGCCACTAGAGCAGCAGAACACAGTTTCCCAGCACTCCGCTTACCCCATAATGTATATGGAAATAGACTGCATTTATGTAGCGCTTTTCTAATCATTGGCCACCCAATGCACTTTACAATATTGCCTCACATTCACCATTCACGCACCGACAGTGAGTCAACCATGCAAGGCGACAGCCAGCTCGTCGGGAGCATTAACGGTTAGGGGCCTTGCTCAAGGACACCTCGACACTCAGCTAGGAGGAGCCGGGGATCGAACCAACAACCTTCAGGTTAACAGCCTACCCGCTCTACCTCCTGAGCTACTCCCGCCCACTGCATTCCATTTAATCTGTTCGGAATGCTAGCAGACACTATCTGACCCGAAATTAGCCTCAGTGGCCAGCGTCTGGGAGCGAGGAGACGAAAATGGTTGTACTTCCTAAAGTCAGCTCTGCTGGCTTGTGTCTGTGTAAGGCAAGTCTTTGTTGTCCATGTGATAGTCGCTGATTTAGTCTTTCTTCAGATTAATGAATGGGTCCGCATTGATGACATCATTGATGACAAATTCCCGCTCATATTAAATGGAGTCACATGGAAAGCAGGGTTTTATCACTTCGATGATAACAAATCAAAGCCTTACCTTCACTTGGAGATTTATACCCCACAAACGCTTTTGTAGTTGTGAATGATCCATGACCAGTTCCTCCTCTTTTACAAAATGAGGCAAAATGTTTAAGCACATTTCTGGTTATGAATCAGATGAAAGGAAGGAATGCTGTGACTCTTTGTGAAAAGATAATGATTTATTATTTCTCGAAAATACCTCAATATCAAGGGCGTCTATGGCTGTCCACACTTTGTATTGCTACCACACTTTCTCTTTATTGAGTCTTTGTTGGGCCCAGGGGCTTTTAACATATCTCATTCACAGGACAACTTACTGATTAAATCAGTGTTTGTGCTCTCACGCTCCTCTTTGAAGTAGCTTGGTTACTTTCTCTGGTGTAACCATGTTTAATGGTCATGCTTCCATTAAACATCAACTAATTGCTGGAGAGACTTGGATAAGCAACACTTGCGATACTTCTGACTGATGTCAAAAAAGGATGAACGAATAGCCTTGATGCATTTAGATCCAAACCGTGAAGCCAGCTAGCTCGGTGTAACACGGTCGCAGGAGGGGTGAGGGGGAAAGCTCTTCCATATGGGTGACCTCCGATCTTCAACCATTTGAGTCCTCCATCCAAAGACATTAAGTCGCCATCAACTCTAATAGTCCAAACTTGATTTCCTGCAATCTTTGAGTTTGTAACAGAGGGACAATCCATTGGAAAGATGGGGAAGCTAAATAAGTGATACCACAGCATTGCTTGGATTCCGTAACGAAAAGCCTATTCTGATTTCAATAAAGGTTTTGGTGTTTGATAACCCCTTTGTGCAATGGCAATGGCACGGTCCATTCTGTTCTTTTCAAAACAGACCACATCCAAGAGCTTTTTTATCAAAGGTTGCACAATGTCAGAAGAAAAACTTCTGAGGTTTGGAAGAACCATTTTGAAACCATTAAAGATTATACAAAAGGGTAAATGCAAAACCAGCAGCTGTCATATAATACCGCTCACACTGTGGGGAACGGAAAAGTACTTGGTAGTCCAATTTCGCTGTTCTGATTAATTGAACAGTGCTGTGTTTGCTCTGTACACTGAAACGTAGCATTCACATGTATTTCAAATTAGTTATCAGTCAACCGTACAATTTCTTTATCGACTTGGATTTTATCCTGATTGGATGTGTATAAAACATTAATCAGCCAGAACAGAGCATTCCTTCTCCACAGAGACCATCCACTGGTTGATTGCATAAATGTATCATATAAATCATGGTTTATTATATAAGCCTATAATATAGTATACAAGACTAAAAGTAGCCTAGTTAAAGGGGTCTTGGTTTGCTTTTTAATTTACTGTGTGATCTATTGATTCTTTATCCATTTATATGGTCTGCTAAGCTACAAAGTTCCTTTAGTTTGCTATCTTTGCGCCGTACCAAAATACAACGTTTATTTTTTGGTTTGATGCGGTTCCTTTTCACATTGCAATTTTCGCAACCGTCCCAGAATTTGTCAACGAACTCACATTATTTTTTTTATTTTTTTAGCAGGGACAATGCACAGCTTATTAGCAGTAGGTTAGCTATAAGCTCATTGTTTTATCTCTAGTCCCTGGGCAGAAAACAGAGGATAACATCTCATCAAAAGGAAAACCTACACTGTAAAAAATAAAAAGTTGGGCAAACTCAAAATTGCAAGGCAACTTACTGCAATCAATTTTTGAGTTTTGAGCCCATCAAAAACGTGATTTTCTTCTTTAGACAAACTTGAAAGTTAGTTATACTAACTAAGATTTTTATATTTTACAAACTCAAAAAAATAAGTCAGGGGTGTTAACTTAATATTTCAAATTAAGGTTAATATTATTTAAAAAAAAAAAACATTTCAAAGAATGCAAAACGAGTTTTAAGTTCACTTTATTAAAATTAATAATTTGATACTTCCATTTTACATTTCTGAATGCCAGACAGCAATAGAACAAGCAACATGTAGCTAGTTCAGCAGCAGAGAATCGCTGTCTAAATGCAGCAAACCAAAGAGCAGAACAAGTTTGACATTATGGTCAAACTTGTTCTGCACGAGACGGGAGCCCAGGTTAAACGGTGACGCAACTCTCGTGCCTCATACACCGCACAATCCCGAGAGCTGCCATTATTTAACACACATCCGTAACACACAGCGCACCGCACACCCAACCAACGGACATGCAAGTCTCGGTAACGGTGGCGGCAACACTACGCACAATAAACAACACACAAACAATAAAGACCCCAAACCCGTTAACCCAACCTAACCTAACAGAAACAAATTGACAAAAGGCAATAAACCCCTTTTTCCCAACCGGCATCACGAATACCCAGACTCCCCGGGGGGTAGTGTCGAAATGCGCATGCGCACCGTAGTTGGCCCAGCCTCATACAGAGTCGGACTTAAACCAGTGTGTCTTGCTAACAAAGAGACTACAGTGAGCCAAACTCTTGACCCAAAACTCAACATTGTTGGTTGGACTAAATTTCATTGCACAGTTGTACATGAATACTTAATGTTTTATATTCATTTTACTCATAAATCATAATGAGACCAACAATTTTGAGTTTTCGTTTTTTACAGTGTAGCACTGAAGTATACAAACAATAACACACAATTTTACAGCAGTAAAACAAAACAACACAACACAAACAAAAAATCACAACATTAAGACACCAAAACAACAACAACAACAACAACAACACCACAACTTAGGACACCACAACAACAGGACATCACAACATTAAAACAACAGTCTATGCATGATGGGTACATGATTGGGTTAATTTCAGCCATGACTTCATCTTACATTTAAAACCAGCAAAGGTGTTCCACTCTCTTATCTCGCTTGGTACTGAGCTCCAAGACTTTGTGGCTCTAACTGAAAATACGTATGCGCCAAACTCAGTGGATCTATGCTGTACTACACAGTCCCCTCTGTTGGTTGTTCTAGTTCTTCTTATATTGTCTGAGGGCAGTGACACAAACTCATTCAACGGAGGAGCAGCCAAATCGTTCATTATTTTGCAAACTAAACATACATCAGCAAGAAACACAAAACTTTCAAAGGTCATGAGATTATGTCTTTGTATTATTTTACAGTGGTGATATCTTAATGGCTTTTTCTCCAGTGCTTTGAGTGTTTGTTTGCAAAGTGTTTTTAGTTGAGCAAGTGTTGTTTTTCCAGTTTGTGACCAGCTTGTAAAACGATGTGTGAAAAGATCATGGAGTGCATGTAATGTTTTGTTGCATCCAGAGGGAGCTGGTTCCTAATGTACCTAAAATTCCTTAAATTGAATTAGACTGTATTACACACCTGCTTCACATGTTATGTAAAGTAGAGCTGTGAGTCAATAGTTATTCCTAAATATTTAAAATTTGAAACAGTCTGGATCCTTTCTCCATTAACAATGATATCAGGCTGATTTCCATTTTTTCTATTATAAAAGTACATGCATGCTGTTTTACTGATGTTGAGTGTCAGGCAGGACTCTGAGAGCCAATCAGAAATTTGGCCATCACTTCTGTTAATTTGGCTGCCACCTCACATCTGTTTTTTCCATGTGCGAGGATGACCGTGTCATCTACGTACATTTGGGCTTCCACTTCTGGACATAAAAGTGGCAGATCATTTACATATAAGCTAAATTACAGAGGTCCTAAATTTGAGCCTTGCGGGACCCCAACAGAGCAGTCAATGAAAGATGAGGTGCTATCCCCAACTCTGGTGCACTGTTTTCTTCCAGTGAGGTAGGACTCCACCTGTCATTGTTTCCACAGACAAATTAAAATTGGACACTTGAGAGCAGAACTCTATGATTAACAGTATCAAATGCTTTGCTCAGGTCCAAAAATATCACACCTACAGCGCTCCCACTGTCAATATCTGTTTTGATTTTTTTCAATGAGATAGCAGGTGGCCATTTCAGTAGAATGATTTTTCCTGAACCCGAATTGCATGGGATGAAGTGAGTCTTGTCCTGAGTTTAAAAAGGCGGTTAGTTCTTCAGCTACCACTTTTTCAGCGATCTTTGATACAACAGGCAAGATACTGATGGGTTTATAATTTTTCACTTCAGTTGGTTCACCTGTTTTAAAAATTGGAACTACAACTGCAGACTTCCATGCATTTGGTGAAGGTTGACTGTTTAAATGACATATTAACCAAACGTGCAATTGGAGTGCTGAAGGACAGATTATTGCTTTTAATAAAAGTTGAGTCCCATTCAAACACATCTTTTGCCTTAGAGGACTTTAATGTGCTTAGGATTTTGAGAACCTTTCCTTGAGGAACTTCAGTTATGTTAAAAAACGGGTTGGTGTGATTCGGTGCTGAGATTTGGTTAAATCTTGCACCAAAGGTGTGTGACAAATTCTGTACTGAGTCAATGAAATATTTATTAAAATGAGGGGGCAATTTCATTAAAATCATTTGTAATAATTCCCTGTACTTTCAGTTCACGTCCGTGTCCTTGATTTTGCTTAGTGTCAGTCTTTGTTAATTTATTAATATTCTTCCATATTAGTTACTGTTTAATTTCCCTTCTTTTAATATAGTCATGAAGAAATTGGCTTTTGCTTTTCTTAATTCATTAACCACTTTGTCGCAGAGATTTTTAAAAACTCGTCCATCATTAATTGATTTGGACTTAAGTGCTATTATTAAAATAAAATCACGTTTTTTCATAAATCCCACAGTTTCTCATTAAACCAAGGTAGATTATTCTTAGAACGTCTTTTTTAAATGGTTTGTTGTATATTTCCTTAATTTTATTTACTGTGCCTATGAAGGATTCACAAGAAGTCTCTAGATCATCCGTTTGTAGAACATCAATCCACTCAATTTGACCTAGCTCTTCCTTAAATGCATTCATGTCCTGTTTCCTTATTCCATGGAGTGGTTTATCGTGTCTTCTTGGCGATAAGTAAATCGTTTGTTTGTTAATTTCCTTGAAATAAGAGTCATATCTGACAAACCAGTAAGAAGATTAAAATATTTGCTGATTCTCACAGGCTTATTACTAAAAATTAGATACATTTTTGTATTTGACGAACATGTGATTCTATCTGATTCTATCTGTTTACATTTAATGTCATCTTTCACATACATGAGCAGTCCAGCGCCCCTTCCTTTATTTCTGTCTTTTCTAAAAACCTTGTAGCCAGGCATTGTGAAGGACGCTACAGGCGACGGTGTGGTCAGCCATGTTTCAGATAAGCACAGGAAGTCAAGATTTGAGTCTGTGAAAAGTGGTTGAAGTTGTTCGGTTTTTGCTTTTACGCTACAAATGTTCAAATTTCCCCAAAGAAGACCTTTCGGTTTTGCGTGTGGATCCCTGATGATTTTGGAATGTTGGACAGTTTGGAATAGGACTGTGTTACAGTGATTTGTGAATGCTGGGTTTCGGGATGAATGTCCCGGTTGATTGGAATTACCTTGGTCCGAGAGTATCCCAGCTGGAGGCTGTAGATCGTGCGTGATGACGGGCTCTGGGTTCAGCTGCACATCGCCGGCAAGGAGAAGGGTTTTCAACAGGTAGGCGAGTAGCTTTCTGTAGGCCTATGTTCGTGAAGCTTTATCTCGCGCTGTGTTCGTTCGTTCCGATGGTGCAGTTGCTCGACCATCTCGTAAGATAGTAGAGTTGGCGGTGAATTGGCTCCGTTCATTTAGTGTAGCAGGTTGTATCGGGAAGGCGGTTTCTCGTGAGCTAATCAGCTGATTGATCCCGCAGCAACGGACCGAAAAGAACAATAGCAGTACAGAGTAGTCTTAAAGTACAGATCTCTCTGTAAAGTTCTCAGGTATCTGCCTCTGTATGGCCTTGGTGGCACGGAAGAGACCATAGCTTCTCTTTGCTGGTTTGTAGAGTGCAGATGAAAGCAAGGCTGAGAATTTGGCTCCTGCCAAGCCACCAGTCCACTCCGCCATCACATGTTCACAAGTTCATGTGTGCAAAGATTGTTCAATCATTCGTCAAAAAGGTCTGGGGCGGGCCAAAGCGTTAAAGAAACAAAAGGGGGGAAAGCGCATTTTTGTGTGTGTTTTCCAGAATACTTTATATATGAGCTTCAGCCCAAATATCCAATAGACATTCCATCTCCTTTTTGCTCCATGTTGAGCCATGACTAATTTTCAACCAACGGACTGCTAATCTTAGGGTTACCGCATATCATACAATAATTCCCATAATGCGCGCGGCTGAGCGGGTGCCTGTTACGTCCAAAAAGGCGTATGATTTTTAGAATTGGATCGGACCGTTTGGTCTGCTCCAGAGTTCGATGGCTTGTATTCACACCAGGCCTATTCCCTATTTTTGGGGGTTTAGTTCTAACAAAACAAGGCAGATGTGAATATGCCCTTACACTCTCCCATAGGAAGCACCTCTCACAAACTGTGTGAAACTGCTCATTTACTTCCAAACTTACTTCGACTCGTTGACGTCACCAAGTCACAGAGGGGCAGAATGGGAGCGTGTCTATGTTCCCCGGGTCCTATGTTCCCCGGGTCCTATGTTTCCTTCTTTGTATGAGACCGGGGAACATAGGACCCTTTTTCAAAAAAGGGTCCTATGTTCCCCGCTTTTCCCAAAAAGGGTCCTATGTTCCCCGATATGTATGTGACCGGGGAACATAGGACCCTTTTCCCAAAAAAGGGTCCTATGTACTATGTCTGTTACTTTTTCCACCATTACTGCCAAATTCCGGCCGAGATAACTACCATTGCATGCCTTTACCTTTTCTGTAAGAGGGAGGGACGTCGGAGAACCCGACGCAGTCTATTCATAATATTGTAATGACCATGGAAGAGGCAGTGAATGAAGTATTGATTAGACAGAGATTTATTAGATAGGCGTTGGAACACACAAGACCGGAAACCATAGCAACGCCGGTAAACAGACCCCAAGAAGCCCAATCCCTACGAGAGCTCCCAGCGCTACGGCCATACGGAGGTGCACAGAGCTTTGGGCCGTGATATTATATATACAATTATATTATATTATATTATATGCTATTATATATATAATTGACAGTGTTTGATGAATTAGGTGTATTTGAACATGAAAGCATGTCAACCAATTCTAGTTGCCCCCCCAAATGAAATTTGAAAAAAATAAGAATAAAAAATTTGATTGTTATTTTTTATTTATACTATATATTAAAAATATATATAATGCATGATTTGATGATCTATGGATGACGGGTTTGCCCTGCTGAATCAGATTAAAATATTCAGAATGGTTCCTGAGGACTAGTCTTCTAAAACAGGATACTATAGTTTCCGCCACAACCTCCACCGCTTTGTCCATACCCACCTTGTGGACATCTTTCTGTCAGCTCTCACATCATTCGTTCACACATGGTTGAGAAAATATTCTCAAGTAGTGCCATCAGGACTTGAGCATCCTATTATATGGTATCATCTGTGGGGGACGGAGCAGGGAGGGAGGGTTCAGAACAGTGGCGGCTCCTGACATTTTTTTCAGGTGGTGCAATTTCCCCCCGTTATGTCCATAAGTACCATAAAAGTCCATAGGACTGAGGTATATTTGTCTAGGTAGCAAGACCATTTCCCTAACTTGTTAGTGCATATAAATTCAGGTATCAGATATCAATTAAGCAGGCTGACAGTTTACCAAAAGACCAAAGGAGAGACTCAATTGCAGAGAGGCAGACAAGGGAAGTCAAGTTCAAATGTTTTACTGAGTCAAAAAGGTGCTTGAACAAAGGCACGATGGTAGACCAGCAAGATACAAAAAGAAGGATGTCCAAAATATTTGGCCACAGTTCAAAATGCTCAGTAGGTAGCAGTAAAAAGTCACAATACAAAAATCCAACACAGAAGATCCAATGGAAAAATATCAAATAATATCCAACATCCACAAGTAAGCTTCTTCTCAAAAATAAAAAAAGGTCACAGTCTTAGCAAGGTGTAAACATTCACAGTCGAAAAAGACAACAGAGTACAAGAGAAACATAAATTTACAAGTCAAGTGATCAGCAGGTGACAATCCCAAGACTGAGCACTGGCAAATAAACTGAGGAGGCATTTGAAGGGAAACTAAATGAGGTACATGTGATAAGCAATTTGCTGAACAAGGTCTACCTTGTTCAGCAATTTGCTGAACAAGGTCTCCCTCATTTCGTAGATGAGGGAGAGCTCTGTGTGCAGCTTTGCTTGATCCAGCATGGGGTATGCCTTCACAGTGGCATGCAGCGCTTCGGTTGGAAATGAATGGCAGTACCTTCCAAACAGATCTCCTTGCAGTAAGGTGGCACTAACTAGGTGGTCGGTGAAGGAAAATCGCTCCTTGCAGTGAGCCAAGATGGTGTCACAGATCTCTTTAGCCATCCTCTGCTTTTCTTCCTCTCCCAACGCTGTCCTTGATCGTTTGGCAGCTGGTTCTCCCTGGACCTGCTGAAGTGAGGGGGAGCCCCTGAGAAAATACACAACATTTTTTGTTAGTTGGGCCATTTGCTGTTGTGTAGTCTACATGCTACAGGCTGTTTATCCATTTGAAACACCATTATTTCACTGTATCCTTTTAACAACATAAAACACACACAGAACTCTTTAGTTCACAACTTTTCTTTAGTTTTGCAAAGGATTTTAAGCTAGTGCAGTCATTTCAACAAACTAGACTACACCACAGAGGCTACATTTAATTAATCATTATTGGCATAATTTAATTAATCATTATTGGTACAACATAGTTATCAATATATTCTTATAATCGTACCTTATGGCCTGCACACTGCTTGTGAACCTCTGGAGGGACCGCTGGATGAGTACTGCATCGATGTCCTTCTGCTGGAGTTGCTGGTACAGTCTTCATCTTGCAGCATTCGGATGGACCCAGATGCCTCTCTCACTGTTGGTTGGTCAAATGATGTCTTGATGGTTTCGAAACATTCAATGAGGTCGGCTCGATTCTCACTGACAGTGTTGACGATCCTGCTGTTGAAATTCCATCTTGTAGCTGAAGCCCTCGGCAGTCTCCGGGCGATGACCTGATCGAGAATGCTGGTCCTCTTGGGTGAACGGGAAAAAAAACTCGAAATCCCACTCAGCTCAGAGAAAAAAACCTTCACTTTGCTTATGTTGGATGTAGCTTGCTGCATGATCAGGTTCAGTTGGTGTGCGTAACAATGCACATAATGTGCATTTTTGAAGTGTTCACGCACCTTTTACTGCACACCAGCCTTCTCTCCCCTCATCACACTGGCACCATCATACGCTTGAGCGATTAGTTTCTCTCTCTCGTCGTCAGAAAACAGACTGTTCAGTCGTTGACTCGGTGAGGGGAAGAAACTCAAAAAAACTTTCATGCACTGCATACTTGCCGTCGATGTATCGGAGAACAAGAACCAGCTGAGTCTGCGTGCTGACATTGGTGGTCTCGTCAGCCTGGATGGCTACAAACTTCGCAGCCTTCACCTCCTCGACAATCCGTTCCTTCACCACACCCAGCATACACCCCAGCAGTTCGTTTTGAATCGTCTTGGATGTGCCCTTGAAGACACTTGCCGTTTTCAGGTGCTCATCAAACACCTCATCCAACTGTGCCACAAAATCGACAAGGCCCCGAAAAATACCAGGGTTGGCGGAGCCCTCGGTTTCGTCTCTGCCTCGCAAAGCTAGCTCAAAAATGCCGCAAAACTTCACACACTGGATGAGCCGATTGAGTATGTGGCGGTTCTTGCTCACCTCATCGTTGTGACGAAGCACTGCTAGCCGATACCCCTCATCCAGCTGTGTAGCAATGTTCACTCTCCCTAAAGCTGAAAACTTCAGACAGCTGTCCATGTGGTTTTTTGCCTTCTCGTGCTTTTTAACTTTGTCAGACAGATGTTGCATATCCGTTACCCCTTTTATTGTCCACGCTGTACCGTCTGCCGTGTTGTTTTCTGGGTGGAAGAGAAGGCAGGGGTAGCAAAAAAGAGCATTGGCTACATCACAGCCGGCTAGCCAGGTTTTTCTGTGGTACCAGTTATTTTTAAAAGATCGTGTGTAGGCCTTCTCCCCTTTCGTTGACACTTGCTTGATGTTTAAATCAGGTCTAGGGGGTCCTAGCTGTTTTATCGCTTCCTTCTCCGCATTAGTACGACGACTAAAGGGCACTTCTCTCAGAGACACTACAGTATTGCACTTGACACTCGCCATCTTCTTCGTAGAATGTTCATGTTCCCGCGGGTTAGCAACAGACAGATGACGTAAGCACGTCGTTTGTGCGAGCACATAAACCCTCATAGAAAATGTATTGGGAGCATGATTTTTGAAAAAAACGGACGTACCATGAATGTCAATGGGAGAGTTCTGGTGCAAATTTGGGCTTGACAGAAATCGCCCCAAATGGGCATGGCAACACCAGGCGCGACCTTAATCTGATTGGACAATGACATATACAACCAGTTTGCATACAGCAGATTAATCACCCGCCCTAACAACTAGATACAAAAAAAAAAAAAAGAAACTCCGTGTTTGGTAGTGCGTCGCACAAATCGCCCCTATGAAGGAACCGCCACTGGTTCAGAGGCTGGAAGGAGGTTGGACTGGGAGCAGGTTCTGGAAGGCTGGTTTGGTGTAGGTGGCAATAAGCAGGTTGGTGAAATTGAAGTTGAGTCTCCAGATCAGCTGAAATGCGTGAACTTGCTAACTTGCTAACATCTTAATGGTAAACACACTTAGCTCGGCATCTATTTCGGCCAATCGGAAGACACCCTTACTGGTGTTTTAGATCGGGCCTAGTTCCAGTTTGATTAGTAGTTCCTTAGTATTTGTGTGCTCTTTAAATATCCTTTGTCTAGTAGGCACCTGATTTCTGTCTTCATTATAACTGAGAAAACGTTGCTCCCATCAGCTTTATATCAGTCGCTAGTACACGTCAACAAAGCTCAAAGCCCAGGGCCCTGAATGGGGCTCGGTTCTGCATGACCAAACCGTTTCAACGTGTTTGAAGTCCTCAGATGGTCGCTATGTCAACGATAACAGTGACCCTGAGGCCACTGTAATGACCCAACATTCTGAGCCCCCCCCCCGACCGCAGGCGAGGAACTGAGGCTACAGTGTGTGCCGTGACCCCTGTCCGAGGGGTGGCTCAGGGGCCCCCTCCACAAACGTCACAATCGAGTGACGTTTGTGGTTCAGTACACCTCTCAGCCTCTAATCCAGCCATTTACACAGTCACTTCAAACCCTCCCCATCACTCCTCCCTCCACCAATCACACATCTCCTCCCAGA
>NC_044056.1:23924304-23949304 GCF_902167405.1 Gadus morhua
TCAGCAGATAGTCCGCCAAGACGTTGAGGTTGCTTAGCAAACAGAGACGCCGTCAATGCAAGTGAATGGAGCGTTCCCTCTTCGTCATAACTATCAAACCAAACATCCTTCACATTCAACGAGCGAACATTATGAAAGTAAAATGCATATTTCTCGCTAAAAATGCTTACATAAACGCATTTAATGGCGTAACTATGTTACTATTTCCACCCAGAATAAAGAAAGATGTCGGCCGTATGCTTCTGTGCAAGCGTCACTACTCTCTGCCAGTGACGTCGGGTCAAGCTCCACGCTGATTTGTTCCATTCGTAGATGGAACAAGAAGGTGTCCGATAGGCGGAGATGATCAGCGGGAGTGGCCGCCAGCGAAGCTGTGCATGGTGGGAGTTGTTGTCTTCAATCCACAAGCGCCAAAAAGTCACTTTCTGCCTTTTCTCGGTCAAGACAGCACCAAATTAGAATTTTATTTTATTATTCGACTACATATAGGACCCAATTTCAATACATATTCATGCCTCCACCGGTGAAATGCTCCTTTAAGTTTCGGTTTCGTTTAGCCGGCACTCGCTTTTTATAGTGCGCCTTGCGCGTCAAAGAAAATAGTGCCTTTAGTCACCTGGAAAAGATCGATCCAGACATTTTTGGATCGATATCGTGCTTTTTGAGCGTGAATCGATATCGGATCGCGGATCGATTTTTTGAACACAGCCCTATTGCTCGCCACTGCAAACACGCACACACACAAACACAAACACATGCACTGTTGGACAAAGACACACACACACACACACACACACATACAAATGCTCACACATTAACAAATAAACACATACACACACACACATATTTACAAATAAACACATACACACACTCATATATTTACACACACACGCACACGCACACACACACATATACAAGTATATTCACACGCACACACATACACACACACAATCCCACAAACACACAAACCCACAAACCCAAATATACTCTCACAATGCAAGCACACATGCAAGCAGACACACACAGATAAGAACACATAAACACAAGCCTGATCCGACACAAAAAGGCATTCAGTGAACACAAAACACCTAACCTTGCCGTGGTAGGGGCGGGCTCCCAGTCCACGTGTGTTTTCAATTAGAGAGGTCTGATCGCTATTTCCTCTGCTCTGCTCTGCTGCCGGACGCTGCATGATAAAGAGGATGTAGAGGTGGGAGGGAGGAAAGGTACACTTCAGACCGCAGCTCTCGTATCTCTGGTTCATCTTGGAATGGGAGATATTACAGGAAGCCTCACAACGGCACAGAGACATTCAACCACACACAGGGAGGCAAAGACATATAGATGTAAAGTCACGCACCTGGTTGGTCAATATGTGCAATCCTTTGCGTTTCAGGTTTGTTTTGTTGTGTGTGTTGTTTGTATCATTGATTTCCTGCAGCTTCATGTTCCTCTCTTCTCGTTTCAGGGTGTACCTGCCGTGTCTTCTCTGACTTCAAAGGTAGGTGCCCGCATGGCCAAGTCTTTTGTAACCACGACTGCGGGAGCCATTGTATCGTTCATATGATTATGACATTAGGCCCTTAGAGTAAATCTCCCCAATGCCAAAGCCAAAGCCAAAGCCAGTTAGGGCTAATCCGCTCAGCGCGTACATGATGCAGCATCCTAACTCCCATAACAGCTCCGCAAAGCCCGCCTGTCTCTTCCACTCTCCTCTGTTTTACAGCTTTAATTACGGGCTTCAAGGGGTTAGTGTTTTTGTTTGTGTGTATGTGTGTGTGTTTGTGTGTGTGTGTGTGTGTGTGTGTGTATATGTGTATTGTATTTGTAGGTGTCTGTGTGTGTATGGTGTGTGTGTTTGTGTGCTCTGTAGGAGTGTTTGTGTGTGTGTGTTATTTTGATTTTGTGTGTTTTTGGAACGATGAGTGTTTTTTTTATGTGTTTGTGTGCATTGTGTAAGCATGAATGAGTGTGTATCACTCTGTTTGTGTGCGTTAGCACCTGCAGGGTGTGAGTGAGCTCAGGGTGGGAGTGAGCACGGGGGGTGGGAGTGAGCTAAGGATAAGGGAGAGCTCGGGGGGGTGGGTTGAGTTTAGGATAAGAGTGAGCTCGGGGGGGGAGTGAGCTAAGGATAAGAATGAGCTCGGTGGGAGTGTGTTCGAACTGAAGTGGGATGAACTCGGGGGTGGTAGTGAGATCAGGGGGGAGTGAGCTCGGAGGGGAGTGAGCTCAGGGTGGGAGTAGCTTCGGGGGGGTGGCGTAAGCTCGGGGAGTTGGAGTGAGGTTAGGGTGGGAGTGAGCTCTGGGTTGGAGTGAGCTCGGGGGGAAGTGAGCTCGGGGACGGGGAGTGAGCCTAGGGTGGGAGTGAGCTGCGGGGGAGTGAGGTTGGAGTTGGAGTGAGATTGGGTGGGGGTGAGCTCAGGATGGGAGGGAGTTTGGTGGAAGGAGTGAGCTCTGGGGTGGATTGAGTGAGGTCGGGTGGGAGTGAGCTCGGGGGGGCAGTGAGCTCGGAGTGGGAGTGAGCTCGGGTATACATTCAAGTGAAGGAAGCAGATGCGTGTGTTTTATTTTTTGTGAATGAATCTCATAAGCGTGCTTTGTTCAGCTCTTGGAGCACCACCAAGCAGCCATTATCCAGTCACACGGCGTGTTTGTCTGACCCAATACCCAAGTCCAAATGTTGACTGAACCACTTAGCAGCGTTTAAAAAAGTAATCCTCGCAGCCAAGTCAAATATTTCTGTGTGGATATTCAGACAGTAATATGCGGCTTGGGCTCAGGAGGGTTCTGGCAGTGTCGGGGGGGGGGGGGGGGGGGGGGGGGTTATTGGCAGGGAAACGTGTTCTTTCCCCCATCAACCCTTTTGTTGATCACGCAGAGTAAAGCTCCCTCTCTCCCTCGTCCTCCCATAATCCTCAAAGAGCACGGTGAGGAGTTGTAATCTGGACCAACACCTCATTTGGCCTCATTCACAAGCCCTCATAGTGAGACCTCCTCTTTAATGAGTAAGGCGATTGAAAAAAAAAAAAACAAGGGGGAAAAAGGCACTATTTATGGTAAGTTATTCGAAAGGAGCTTAGGCTGTTGGGGGCCGGGAGGGCGGGTTGCGTTGTTCTAAAAAGCACACACTGTACTGGCTACTTAACAGCCCCGCTCACCCTGGGTCCTCTGACTGAACACATTTAGCCCTGCGACTCTCTCCCTCTCCCTGCCCCTCTCTCTCTCTCCTTCTCTCTACTGCCAGTTGGATTATTGTTCACCCGTTTTATTCTCTCTCTCTCTCTCTCTCTCTCTCTCTCTCTCTCTCTCTCTCTCTCTCTCTCTCTCTCTCTCTCTCTCTCTCTCTCTCTCTCTCTCTCTTTCTCTCTCACTCCCTGTTTTCTTGTCTCGGTCTCCCAGACACATCACCTGTTTTCCTCATCACTTTTGCTCTCTCTCTCTCTCTCTCTCTCTCTCTCTCTCTCTCTCTCTCTCTCTCTCTCTCTCTCCCTCTCTCTCTCTCTCTCTCTCTCTCTCTCTCTCTCTCTCTTTCTCTCCTCTCTCTCTCTTGCTCTGATTCCCTCTCGTCCAGCCCTTCCTCATTCACCCCCCCCCCCCCCCCCCCCCCACTGCCACACACACATACAAACACACGCGCTGCTCCCTTTCCTTATCTAACCTGGCTGTAGAGCCAAGTCCATACTGATTTATGCAGTGGTCATCCAAACACACAGACCATTCTTAGCCACAACAGGATCCCCCCCCATAAAGAATGCATTGTGCGCAGCCCCAGAAAACATCAGCATATGGTGTTTTCCCATCCTCCAGAAGAGCGGGCCTGTGCAGCGCTAATCTCAACCAGACCCCGTGGATGTGGCGGAGTGACGTCTCCGTACGTATGGCTCTGGTGCAGAAAGAGGGAGAACAGAGGCTGTGTGGCCAGGACGTTGTTATGCAGTAAGGGGAGAGGAAGGATCCAATCGGTTGTTATTTGAGGTGTATGTTAACCGTATTCCCTATCAGTGTAGAGACATGTTGAGCTATGGTCCTATTTCGGTACATATTCGTCAGCGGCTTCATAGACACAATATAACTGGCCACCCATGCTGCCCATGTAATGAAGTCTTGGAGGTATTCAAGATGTTTGATTCCTGCAGCCTTCATTCATCTATTCTGCCTTGCAGCGTTACAAGCTAGAGCAATCCATCAGAGGGGATTGGGCAAAAGGCTTATCAGGCCAGAAGTATGTCGGAACAGAACACATGATATAGCCCTTTCCCCTGTGGTCCATTATAAATAATAAAAATAGTTTAGATTTTACTATACAGTTACAGTGACTTCCAGGACGCTAAATCACATTCACCACACTCAATTTCACACGTCTGTGGTGGATTCATGATTGCGAAGTGATTGTAATTGTCTATCCACCGCAATGTGTAATATCAACACTTTCTCCAGACCTATCTGCCTCTGACTGGATTAGGTCGGTTTCACGGATCCCAACACAATGTGTTCTTCCAACGTGTTGAAAAGACGCTGTGCGTCAGACCCACCTGCCTAACTCTGTGCTTCCATCAGTTCTCCCAAAGTCTACGGTCTGTCTTCATAGTGTTCATCTGCATCTACGCCGGCAATAGCATCATGTGGAGGAATATACATGAGAATTTACAGTGACTCAACTCTAAATGACTCAACTCTCAAGGACTCAACTCTCAATGACTCAACTCTCAATGGCTCAACTCTCAATTGTCGACTGCACTACTGGGTAGGAAGGCAAGTGAAAGCAGAAAACTCATCAGCAAGCAATATGAGAACATTTTATCAAAAGATAGTAAAGCGACTAAAGTGGATACAAATTAAGGACTGCTGGCTTAACCAGACGATGCAAGGGTTCCAAAGCATCTACAGCATCACAGATGATGTTTTGATCACAGCAGAAGGTCAAACATGGATGATTGCGAGTAGAGACAACAATTTCAACCCATGAGAAACTTTTCTTGAGCAGATGCAAGGAGAGAACATCAAACTGAATGATAGTTCAGAACCAAGGCTACAGGAAGTTCATTACATTAGACCAAGTGGTTCTCAACCTTTTTTGAGCAAACGCCCTCCTGACCTTACCCTGATACTCTGGCGCCCCCCCCCCCCCCCCCCCTTTCAATAAAATCAATTAAATAAACTAACAACCCCACTCACACTCGTGTTATATTGCTTAAAGGTGTCATTGCATAGTTTTTCATTGATTTTGCCGTAGTCACTAATAGCAATGAATGCCCTCTGACTCGGTTTTGGTGAAAAAAATATAAATAAATATTCATGACATGCAAATGTCTCACCTCTGATTGGCTAACAGCACTGTCCATCACTGTAATTAACCCAATTAAACGGGCCGTGGTCACGGCACTCCCGCAACTCCCGCCGTGCCCCGTGAACGAACGAATGAATGGCCCGGGAACCGCGGGCACCGTGAGCGTGAGTGCGGCCACGGCACTCCCGCGTCTCCCGTGAATGAATGAATGGCCCTGGAACTGCGGGCACCGTGACAGCAGCCCGGGCAACGCGGGCACTGCAGCCCTGGAACCACGGCCACCGCGAAAACAGATCGCTCGCAGAGACCTAATTAGGCCTATATATTTTGCATTTGAAATGCAACAGTCTTTTCGTGGAGACTACGCTCAGAGCAGCTGGAACCTAACAACAGCAAGAGGAAGGACGAAAACGGCTTTGAAACAAATTCATTTCTTTTTGCTATCGCCCATGTTTGATTGTGTTGTGTTGGTTATTAAACTGTAACCCGGGAACTTAGGTTATTTTTATCAGCGATAGAGTTCCTAACGATAGCTGTAACGGGGGTCCAGGCGTGTGCAGGACCGAACCGCGCTGTATGACCACTGTTACACTGCACATAGACAGTAAAAAGTAGCTGAGACGGTAGAGGGGTAAGAAACCAATAAATGAAAATAGGCAAATTTATTTCAGGTTGCCTATTTTTTCACCAAAAAAAGTTGAAAACCATGAAAGTTCAATCACGTTCCCAGCGCCCCCCTAGGTTGTGCGACCGCCCCCGTTGAGAAACCATGCATTAGACAAAGAAACCGACCCGCGCTCAGGGAGATCCTGATATCAACGGGCGTGAAAGGTTTACAAAGATTTATTGGAAGATTCTCATGTCTTAAGACCTCAAACAAAGAGATAACATGAGGGACTGGAATGACACGTAGTGAAATGCTTGAGGCAGGCATCCCAGGCACCCGGAACGGATCCAGAATCGACAACCGCAGCACACCAAGTACAGATGTCCGTGCAGAGCCGGCTCAGAGACTTCTCAGTAGGTGCACAAGGACCCTTGTTACCAGTAAAAGATAGTCCTGTATAGCCCGACCATAACAAGTAAAAGGGTGATTTCATGCTTTTTCGACTTTTCCCTTTGCTTTAGACTGTTATATGACGTATGTTTACATGTTTTCGACTGCTAAGCTAGGAAAATATCCGAAAAATAAAATGTCTCAGGCCCAGGGGGAGTATTTGCGCCATCTGAGAACGTCCTTCAATAAGTGCTTGAAACTATGAGGGGCCGCCTGGGACAGAATTCATACTTGGTCTTACACACACTATTATACTCTCTCACATACACTATTATACTCTCTCACATACACTATTATACTCTCTCACATACACTACTATTCTCTCTCACATACACTAATATACTCTCTCACATACACTACTATACTCTCTCACATACACGACTATACACTCTCATACTTACATGTAAAAGGAGTTTAATAGTTTGAATGAAACGGAAGTGAGTTTGAATGAAACGGAAGTGAGTTTGAATGAAACGGAAGTGAGTTTGAATGAAACGGAAGTTAGTTTGGATGAAACGGAAGTGAGTTTGAATGAAACGGACGTGAGTTTGAATGAAACGGAAGTGAGTTTGATTCCTCGGTTCCTGATGGGGTGGGCCGCCTGTCAATCATAGTGGCACTGGCCCACATTGGTCCCTATGCGGCTCCGTGCCCGCCGCCTATATTATCTAGTGGGCTTGCTGCTTTGAAAGTAAAGCTAGCACCACCAACTCAAGAGTAACAAGGAACAATTAACCACCTAGTGTTCGGGCCATTTTTGGCCATTTTTTTGTTTTTGCACTGTGCCTACTCTAGAGAGCACTGCTCCTTCATAGTATGACCTCTAATCACATGCTTGGTCTCTTTGGAAAGCTGATAACCTGTAGAATTTTATGACGCTATCAGAATAACTGTATCATGTACTCTCACAGTGCTGGGAAGACTTTAATATAGTAGTATGCTTTGTAGTATGCTTTGTATAAGATGGCTTGTGCATATACACAATGTAATTACACTAAAATAATATTGATATTCGATTTCTGCGGACTCTTACGAACATTTCAAGACCCAACATGAAGTATCAACTCATTGCTAAGGATATCCAAAACGACGATAAAGTTAGAATGCACCAAGGGAGGAGGAGGGTGAGGGGGGCTATTTTGACCTAAGACACTAGGATATTTTTGATCTATTTTCGCCAAAAATATCTATTCCACCATATGGTTGACATTGGATGACATTCCTGAGATTCTAAGCTTTCAAACGGTGTATGACATGGCTATAACACTCAACTGTATGATGCCGAAAATTGACCTAGCATGTTGGGGGGAAGGGCTGGTGTAACGAAAACTTGCCCGCCGGCGGGATTTGACCATAGAGTGGTTAAATCAAGCAGCAGAAACAACCGTGGCAAAAAGATGTCAGTGGTATTTCTACTTATTTACTTTAATTTCCACGGTCACTTTTTGTTTGTGGAGGTGAATGGTAATGAGGAAACCCTTCCGATCATTCAAACTCACTTCCGTTTCATTCAAACTCACTTCCGTTTCATTCAAACTCTCTTACAAATACTACTATACTCTCTTACATACACTACTATACTCTCTTACATACACTACTATACTCTCTTACACATACTACTATACTCTCTTACATACACTACTATACTCTCTTACACATACTACTATACTCTCTTACATACACTACTATACTCTCTTACATACACTACTATACTCTCTTACATACACTACTATACTCTCTTACATACACTACTATACTCTCTTACATACACTACTATACTCTCTTACATACACTACTATACTCTCTTATATACACTACTATACTCTCTTACATACACTACTATACCCTCTTACATACACGACTATACACTCTCATACTTACATGTAAAAGGAATTTAATAGTGTGTGTGTATGAGTATAGTGGTGTATATGCGAGATTATAATAGTGTGTGTAAGACCAAGTATGAATTCTGTCCCAGGCGGCCCCTCATATGAAACAGCTAGTTTGCGCTCAATCTTTACTACCGTGACAGTGTGACGTGCAATAAGTCGTCACTCTCGGCTACCCGCAATGTTACAACTTCTCGTGGTGTTAATTTGCCGACACATGCGCAAAGCGTTCGACCAATCGGAACAGAGTGGGCTATTCGGGAGGCGGACCTTATTGATATAATGATACAAATTATACAAAACATACGTTAAAATTGGTTTTGCGTGAAAATAATAAGGGTTGTTTCTACCATACAGGCATGTAACCCTATACTTGTACCCCAATGGCAATTATTAACCCTAAAAATCCATTATTTGGGATCTTTAAAGGTCCCATGGCATGCTACTTTATAGATGCATTTATATAGGTGATAGTTGGCCCCCATTTGAAGACATTCAAGAAATTCAGCGAGGCACCGCCACCGGGCTGCACCGCCACCGGGCTGCACCGCCACCGGGCTGCACCGCCACCGGGCTCCACCGGCACCGGGCTGCACCGCCACCGGGCTCCACCCCCACCGGGCTCCACCGCCACCGGGCTGCACCGCCACCGGGCTCCACCGCCACCGGGCTCCACCGCCACCGGGCTGCACCGCCACCGGGCTGCACCGCCGCAGGCACCGCCGCCGGGCTCCACTGGCTGCTCCGCCTATTTTTCAAAGGCGGAGCAGGATATCTAGTGCTCGTTTTACACCTAACGCTGTTTCTAGCTACTAGGGGGCCATAGGCAAGCTAGGGGAACTCATATTAATGTAAAAAAAACTCATAAAGTGAAAAAAAATGTAACTGTCACACACCTCTGACAGTTTCACAGGAAGATCTGCTGGTCTGCTGGTCAGCTGACCAGCAGACTGTCACCAGTTTTGGGAACGTTACTTTAAAAAAGTAATCAGTTACTCACTACTTGATCCAAAAAGTAACTGAGTTAGGAACTGAATTACTCTATAATAAAAGTAACAAGTTGCCAGGGAAAGTAACTATTTGTGTTACTGTAAAAAAAAGAAAGTTGCTATGTGTCAAAGAATTTGGATTTTTCAGAGCAGTTTTCACTTGCCCCTAATGTGTTAAATGGTTGAAATGCCCATTCAAGGCCCTGAAATGCTTCCAACTGAGGCCCCGTCCAAACTAACCCGGGTAAATCTACGAACGCATAAATATTTATCCGTTTAACCTTTCCGTCCACAATAAGGCCCCGTTTACAAGAGGACGCTTGCGGGTGAAAACGACAAAATATTTTATCGGAAGTGCATTTCGTTTACACGGTGACAGCGTTTTTGGGGCTTAAAAAGGCAAAAAAATGAAACCACCCTCCAGAGTGGAAAACTTGAATACGCTCCTCTTAAGCATTTCCGTCTACACTGCCAAGATGCAAAACACTGCTCAGATCTGCTCACGTCGCGTACGCGTTTACGTCACATACATGCCCCAGTACAGGGAAATAAACAAACATGTTGGATTATTTCAATGCGTCGGACCGTCAAGCTGCTCTGGCAGCTCTAATAAACTTACAGATAGTATTACTGAACAGAGAAGGATCTGTAATTATGTTTTGGTATTCGCGGCGCAGATAAGAGAAGAAGATTCTACGCATGCGCTCAGACATGGCGGTGTTGTGTGATAGTGTATCACAGCACCACCTAGCCGCCTGACATGCATACCCAATCGAATTCCACACCCTTTTCGTCACCGTATGATTTCCTCCCGAAAACGCTTGTCTAAACACGGAATAAAAGGTTTGAATTGCTCCGGACTCGCCATTTCTGCTGCTTCATCGAATCTGTTGAACACGGTATGTTAGTTACTATAGAAACATATTCTCTGAATCAAACCTGGTCGGAGAAGGTTTTGCGAAGGTTAAGTTTGGAACATAACCCGGTTTTGGGTATTTAAACCCGCGTTCACCGCAGATTTCATGTGTTCACAATGGCATGCCCTTTTGATGAGAGGCCTGTTGATATCGGAGCGCAAATGATTCGTGCAATCTACCGGGAGCGATTAATAAGACCATGGCTCGACACCTCGGCATATCCGGATGACTTTTTGCTGGAGAGACATAGATTCTCGTGCAAATCATTAATATATTTAAATAGCCTTCTTCAGCCTTAAATAGCAAACAATACCAATCGAGGACCTGGCCTCAGTTCACTCTAGATTGTTTGCGTAGCCCTCAGTTTTTTGCAAATGGTAGTTTTATCTATAATGTTGGAAATTCTGAGCACATTTCAGTCCCTTCAGACGACCCATCCACGTCCGGACCAAGATTTTCGATCGGCTTCCTATCATAACTAGAGCATTATTGGCTGAGTACTATGGAAGCATATATGTAGCAAAATTCAAATAGCAATACAATTTGCAATTCAAATGGGAATGCAATTTGCAATTTGCAATTCAATAAGTCATTACATAATGCAATTGACAATTCATTATGTCAATTGGTGGTTCGGGCATCTGGCAAGGATGCCCACTGGGCGCCTCCCTTGGGAGGTGTTTCAGGCACGTCCAGTGGGGAGGAGACCTCGGGGAAGACCCAGGACTAGGTGGAGAGATTATATCTCAACACTGGCCTGGGAACGCCTCGGGATCCCCCCGTCAGAGCTGGTCAATGTGGCCCAGGAAAGGGCAGTCTGGGGCCCCCTGCTTGAGCTGCTCCCCCCGCAAACCGACCCCGGATAAGCGGATGACGATGAAGATGAAGATGAAGAATTCATTATGCAATTTAATAATGCAATTTGTAAATACGTTGTGCAAAGTGTATTTTAATATGCAAAGTGAAATCATCAATAAAATTTAAAAAAAGTTATAACAATAAAAACAGAATAACTTTTTGTCAAATTATTGGAGTTCCTTTATTCAAATTGAAAAGCTATAGCGTCCCCGTGATGCATTGCACTTCGCCACGCTCCTTGTGGTGCAAAATTCAAATTACATTTTCAATCCGCAAAACACTTTGCAAAAGATTTTGCAAAACGTTTTGCAAAAGATTATGCAAAACGCAAAAAAAAGGGTACGAAAGAGCGACCAACATGCCTGCACCGGATCGCACCGGATAATGGTGCGCAAACCGGTGTTTCAGTTCAAATAGTGACCGTGTTAACTGGTGACCATCAGCCGAATGCGTCCCTTGTTGTCGTGGCTATGGCAGCTGTTGGAATAGGTCCATGGTTGGAAATCGGGAAAAGACTCGTAGCTGTCCTTGCAATGACTCTTTGATTTGTTTTCAATAAAATGTCAGAAACATCCCCATCTCATTCGTATTTGGAGTCTAATTGGAGGAAATGTTAAGCCAAAATAAATGGAAAATGTGTTTTTTTATAATAAATACGGGATTCAAACTCATACAGTTTACTGGGGGTCTTTCAAGCTGAGATTCCATTCCATCGTGCCATTGAGCCACAAAGACTTGATCAGCTGCAGTACTAAAAAGTACAACTATGCCGTGTTTCCACTGCAGGGTGCGGTACGGTTCGGTTCGCAAAGGTGCGGTACGGATTGCGTTTCCACCGCCAAAAGTGGGCATGACCCGGACTGAGCCGTACTCGTTTTGCCCTCGTCTTCAGTACTCCTCCGTTGGGGTACTGAGTAGCCTGAAAGGGTGCCGGAAAATTCGAGCTACACACCCCCTCCGTTGATTGGTCGACAGAATCGTCACTTCCGGGCGACGTGGGGATAAAAACAAACAAACAGTAGCCTCCAAACTTTCGTCAAACAAAGCTTGCATTCGGAAGTTGATTAACTGCCACATGAAAAGCATAAAGGCCAGGAACTGTTGCTGGACGACTTCCATGGTAGCTCTTGGTTTAATGTGTCGAGTTCAACTTTTCCATTGTTTTTATTGAGCAGGCTACACTGTCGCGCTGCTATGATGTCACGATGTTACGTAGCTGCCGCAGCGATCGACATCCGGCCTACCATAAAGGGTACTGTCGGCGGTGGAAACGCGACCTCGAAACTGAGCTGGGCTATACCGCCCCCTCCCTACTGGACTGAGGCGAACCGAACCGTACCGCACCCTGCAGTGGAAACGCGGCACTAGACTTCCTAAGAGCAGGAGGCAGCCAGATCAACTTGTGACCCGACTGTCCATGTTATTATAGACCATGGTATTTGTCTCGTTTCCATAAAGAAGAGGCCATTAAACCAGTTATTCAAAACCTAATTTGTTTCCCTCCGCTGCCTACAACCCAGCCAAAAAATATGTTATTCGCTCTTTCGCTATAATTTCGGTCGCCTGATGTGGTGTAGTCTCTTGCTGTGGATCGTCTCTAAGCAAAGCAGCAAGCTCGAGAATCAATGTGAGACAAGGCAGTATCACTCGAGACACAACATTTATTCAGATCAACAAAGCATACCTACAGATCGTCCAAGGGAGATAACGCCCCTGACTAATTATTTCAGTAAAGTAGCCTATACGAGCAGAAACGCGGTTGCATACGCGGTTTGCGCACCCTTCTCCGGTGCGATCCGGCGTATGCATGTTGGTCGCTGTTTCGGACCCTGCATCCCGCTGCTTATCTAGAGCTGCAGCGGCCTCCCACAGCAGCTCCGCCACAGTCTTTTCCGCCACTTTCACCTTATTACTATGTACGTCAACCCAGTCAAACCTGGCACAATGCTAGGCATAGAAAAGAAAGTGCTAAGTGCTAGGTCGTGGATGATCAGCTGGTCTGACGAAGTGACGTAGTTCCCGCCCAGACGCGATTGGCTGATACGTTTTGCCGCGCTCCGTGTGTTGCACAATTCAAATGACATTTCAATCCGCAAAACGTTTTGCAAAATCTTTTGCAAAGCGTTTTGCATAATCTTTTGCAAGACGTTTTGCAAAATCTTTTGCAAAGGGATTTGCGGATTCAAATGTCATTTTGAAATTTGCACCACACGGAGCGTGGCGAAGTGCAATGCGATCACGGGGACACTATAGCTTTTCAATTTGAATAAAGGAACTCAAAAAATTTGACAAAATGTTATTCTACTTTTATTTTATTGTTATAACTTTTGCAAATCTTATTGATGATTTCATTGTCACTTTGCATATTAAAATACACTTTGAATGACGTATTTACAAATTACATTATTAAATTGCATAATGAATTGTCAATTGCATAATGTAATGTCTTATTGAATTGAAAATTGCAAATTGCATTGCCATTTGAATTTTGCTACTTATATGCTTCCATAGAGTACTATGCCGAGGGGCGCTTACAACAGAAAGTATAAAATAGTCCTAACAGACTTACATCCACTGGAGAATATTCGATCGTAGCCGGTGGCTCCATTACAAGCACTAATCCATCTTGATCTGTGAAGTTGATGAATTGTCACTTTCAGGTTTACAATCCAGTTGCCAAAAAAAAACATTTGGAACATATGCGCTGTGGCACGCAAACGGTTTGCATGTGTTACTTCGAAGGCAAACAAAATCTGAAATACAATACCCTCACATGGCCCCTGACTCTCTGAGGAGGTACCTCAAGGTACCCCCTCTATGGCAGGGCGGGCGCCCCGAATTGATGTCTATTAACATCTCCTCCACCGGGGTCAAGACAATTTGAGGGCCAGATCCAGTCTGCCGACTGTTTTCACGATTGGCTTCAAAAAAGGGCTTATTTACTTATTTTAAATTTATACCAATACGATGGTGGGAAAAGCTTACAAGTTTGTATGTTTTTATACTTCATTTTTACTTGATCCGCTGACTGCTTGGGAGCTATCGGAGTACATCTTTTTTTTTAGAAGAAAAGGGTTATGTGGTAGGAACGTTAAGAATGCTTAACTGGGATATTTATAGATTTATGGCTTAAATATTAAGGACCATGCTTTTGACATGTAACTAACGCATTTACGCGGTCGTTTACGAGAAAAGGATCACGCCTCTCATTCATCAATAACGTTGCTGGCTAGCTGCAGGCCGGTGTAAGTACCATATCGGCTCGGCTTCCAGATCGGCTCGGGGTCCGTCGTCTGCTGATTACGTCACACAATAGCTATCTACAGCAATAAGGTTTTTTATGGCTTAAATTAAAGAGCCTGTAATGATCTTTCATTTTGAACATAGACCATTCCCAACCTATCTGTAGGGATAGTTTTCTTCTAAAAACAAAACATCCCTCGGAATCATCTTGGCTGTTAAGATAAGCCGTCCGTGTTGCCAGATTGGGCACATTTTCAGCCTGATTTGGCTACTTTGAATCACGTTAGGCTGGAAAAACGGGACATATGCCCAATCTGGCAACACAAACCGAAACTAGACATAGACCTGCTCGCGCTCACACATGTGCTCGCTGTTGCCTCGTGGTTGCTATGACTACAGCCAGAGCTACAGCACAAAACAGCCAATCGCAACTGTCCGACATACAGCCAATCACAATGCATGCCCGTTCAAGCGTACAGCCAATGATATTGTGTAACGTAATCAGCAGACGACGGACCCCGAGCCGATCTGGAAGCCGAGCCGATATGGTACTTACACCGGCAAAGATGACGCTATCTGACGCTATCGTATATTGTCTCCTGCTCGGGTTGAGGCATTGGGAAATATGGATGTTCCTTAAAAGTGAGGAGGGCATTAATATAAGTAGCCTATGTCAACATTGCGCAGACATCTGAAGTCATTTGGACTGTTCAGGAGAAAAGCCCAGTCGGACCTGCGACAAGTGGCTCTCTTCCTGCAGGAGCAGTTGAACCAGTACGGGATGCTTCACGGATACAAATTGTATCCACATGTATTAATGGTGCTGTCGATAGATTTTCCCGTATGGTCATATGGCTACATGCTTACACCACAATAAGCAATCCCCGTGTTATTTCTGGCTACTCCCTTGATGAAGTGGAACCAGTTTTCTGAGAGATGCTACATTACCGGGGGCCATCCCTATGTTCCCCGTTTTTCCCAAAAAGGGTCCTATGTTCCCCTGTAGCCATACATACCGGGGAGCATAGGACCCTTTTTGGGAAAATCGGGGAACATAGGACCCTTTTATGGGTAAAGGGTCCTATGTCCTTTTCTGGGAAAAGGGTCCTACCTATGTTCCCCGCAATCTATCAATCTTTAAAGATATTTAAACTTTGACGCGACATTCGCGTGATGACAGCCAATCGGCGTTCAACAGACTGGCCACTGAGTGACATGTGTAACGTAACAGCCAATTATACAACGGGGGGCCTAAATCCAGCGATCTGATTGGTTCCTAACTGTTGTATAATGAGCGTATACATAACTGCTATGACTCCCGATCATTTTGTGAAAGTATCACTCCGCGCCTTGAAGTGGAAACCGTTACAACCGTTGTCTCGGAGGGACGCTAAAGTGTGTTGCATAGCGACCGTCGTGCATTTTGAAGGCAGCCAGGAGGGACTACTTTTTGGTAGTCTTTAATAAAACGGCTACTTTGACTTTCTTGGTTTCTTTTTAAATGTAGTGTGTCTATGACTTTCGTTTCGCCATAACAGTAACCGTTGTATAAAAGCAATAGATCACTTCAGTCAGTGGCATGTGCTCATTATACTACTGTGAAGGGGGTCGCCGGCCCTCCGCTGCGCGTCGGGTCTGGACAACGCCCGTTAACAGTGGTATAATGAGCACATACCACAGCCTGGCGTGATCTATTGCTTAAATATACAACGGGGGGCCTAAATCCAGCGATCTGATTGGTTCCTAACTGTTGTATAATGAGCGTATACATAAATGCTATGACGCCCGATCATTTTGTGAAAGTTTGCATATCACTCCGCGCCTGGAAGTAGAAACAGTTACAAAGTAAAACATATGAATGATGTGTAGAGGGTGTAAATGTTGTTACTCCGGGAGTGAGCAAGGCGATGGAGAGACTAACGAAAGCTTAGGCACACGGCGAGTGAACTGCTCCATAGGATAAATTGCCGGCGAACCGCTCTAGCCGAGCCTTCTCTCGGAGGGACGCTAAAGTGTTTGCATAGCGACCGTCGTGCATTTTGAAGGCAGCCAGGAGGGACTACTTTTTTGTATTCTTTAATGTATTTTGTATTCTTTAAAGTCAAACAGCTACTTTGACTTTCTTGTTTTTTTTTGTAAATGTACTGTGTCTATGACTTTCGTTTTGCCATAATAGTAACCGTTGTATAAAAGCAATAGATCACTTCAGTCAGTGGTATGTGCTCATTATACCACTGTGAAGGTTTTTTTTAAATAATTTAACAACTGACAGGGTTTGCCTTTACTATGAACATGGTATTTTAAATTTGAATACATTAATTATGTGACATACTGTCACAGCCAATATTAAAACCAAATCTAATGTGGGCAGTGGGACAAAAATTCTATTTCCCCACAAAAACAATATTTTATTGATTTGTATAATAACAATTTAACTCATTAATTGGAAAAGAGCTTGAGGTAAGACGTTTTCTGAACAATAATGCATCGTATGAAGTTAAACACATAATGCACTGCTGTATTAAACTTTTAAGAGCAGCAATGTGAGGGGCCAGCCACATGCCCTTTAAACCACCACAACAACAACATTTCCACTTCTGGGTTCCACTGAACAATTAACGCGTCAATATTCGAGGGGCTTTGGCGCATCAAATGATGGAACAAGCATCCCGTACTGGTTCAACTGCTCCTGCAGGAAGAGAGCCACTTGTAGCAGGTCCGACTGGGCTTTTCTCCTGAAAAGGATATCTGATTTTCTGAGGGAATCGTTGAGAAAGCTGAAGAAAATGTTTAAACGTTACAGTAAATCATCTAATTTAAACTGCAACACGGACCGAGTTCAGTGTGACACCGGCACAGATAAATAGTTAAGGAGTTTACCTTTCATATGATAATGATGAAAGATAAGCAACTATAGAATCTGCTTTACTACTCTCAAGACACGATGAGGAGATAATTTTAAGACATTTTGATAACTATGAGTTCACATTAGATGGCCTTGGAAACCAGTTTTTAGCTATTCAGATTTGATTTAGTTTTGGATGATGAAATAAGCAATTCAACTGATAGGATTGGATTGAATGTCCGTCGTTGACGTTGTGGCTGATCACTATCAATTGGGAAATTAATAGCAAGGAGAGCCATTTCCTGAACAGGCTAGTCGAGCCTTTCCAAGTGTGGTCTACTGCCTTATCCCACCTACCAGAACCTCTTCACTTTGACACATTCCTGGTCTAGGATGTCCATGGATTCTGTTTCTGGAAGACCGCACCTCTGCTCTTCATTTGGTAGCCCACTTTGTAAATAAATATTTTTTCTTTCATCAGAGCCCTGGACCAGCTCTGCCCCGAAAATGGTCTCCACGCTGCTGCTGCTCTCACTAAATACTGGATTCCCATCATGCATTTCACCACGTTTCCAGTCAGAGTGGAACAAAAACAATAAATCTCCCCCTGGGTCATTTCTGCAAATTTGACCCTTTTTTGTTC
The DNA here is from genome assembly GCF_902167405.1 of Gadus morhua. NCBI lineage: Eukaryota > Metazoa > Chordata > Actinopteri > Gadiformes > Gadidae > Gadus > Gadus morhua. Next base: position 23,942,033 of record NC_044056.1, read on the forward strand.
TCCTACTCACTTTCCCATCTGTCATGTCTAACCCCAGTTACATTGTTTCCAACCAGGATCCTGATTTACCTCCTGCTTTTGGAAGGATTTCTGTTTTCTCTTTTGGCGTCTATTTTTCGGACTTCCATCTCTAATCGAAAGGCCAAGGAGCCGACCCCCTCCATAATAGGTGAGTCAACCCTTTAGAAATATCCTAACAACACGTCAGTGGCCTACTGGTCTATCGGCTCTTTAGGTTCCTCAGACTATCAACCAAACCTTCTTGAAGTTGGGGGGTTGGAAATCCATTCCTCATTAAACCGCTAGACGTACATGAATAAATTGTGAGGCAGAGTCTAAACAGGGGCGGAGATCCTCCCATGTTTATGGAAATGAGGACTCAGCAATGCTCATCGGGACACAAACACCAGCAATGAATAACGGGTGTGTGTACTATCAAGATAAATAAAAATAATTTTCAAAGTAAAGCGTGCCAAAGTAATTGGTGTTTACATTGTGAATGTATTTGTGTTTTCCTCCAAGCAGGAGCGATTGCTTCATGTTTTGGTGTTTTTATGGAGGTGTGGTCAAACCGGGTTAGATCTGGTCGGTACTGGTTTGGTCCACTGTGTCAATCGGACCCTTGTGAGACTGTAGAGGTAGACAACAGATGTTGGCAGGAGTGAATCACCCTGTACTGAATATACCACGTCTGGAATACAATGACCGCCGTGCTCCAACACAATACCCACACATAAACAACACAAATACGCCGACTCACATGCTGGCATCCACACACAGACATGCAAATGCCACTTGAATGCTTGCATGACTGCACAAACACCCAAACACCAACACACGCACACACATACACACACACACACACACACAAATAGCACGCTAAGTGCGCAAACCACAGAATAACAACAGAAGCTATCGCACTAGGGTTGCCACATTTTCTTTGATTATGAAATTTGCAGTAACTAGACATACTATTGTTAGTCTGTCAGTGTGTGCCACAGTGCCATTAATCTATTTGTCTGTCTCTCTCTCTCTCACTCTCTCTCTCTCTCTCTCTCTCTCTCTCTCTCTCTCTCTCTCTCTCTCTCTCTCTCTCCTCTCTCTCTCTCTCTCTCTCTCTCTCTCTCTCTCTCTCTCTCTCTCTCTCTCTCTTTCTCTCTCCAATTCATTTCAAATTCAAGGGCTTTATTGACATTTATTTTGCCAAATCAAAACAGTGACAATGATATAAATAACAAAATAATACAAGAAATTATAGTTATAGCACACAATAATAAAGTGATAATACAATAGTAATACAACAACTCTGTAAAAACAGTAATAGTACCTGTAAGAACTAATAATAAGATGTTTTCCTGGTAATTATTAAAAGGCGTTTCACTGGTTTTCCCTGAGGTTATGACAGGAGTGGATGTATCGAACGGCCAATAAACAGCACTTTGGTTTTTCCCTGAGGATAAACATTTCTTCACTGTCTGATTGTGATCCGAGTTGTGGGATTTGTTGGGTACATTTAGGAAAGAAAGCTTTTCACATGCCTCTGTACATAGTACAGTGAAGCAGGAAGTTTGTTTGGGTTTCCAGTGGTCCCTGTGGGTAACCAGCTTGTCCTTCTTGGACTTTGATGAGCACTCTCCAGGCCCAGGATGCTCTCTGCTCTGCAGGCTTCTGAGTGTGGAGTCAGACACGCTGCTCAGATACCTGCTTGTGACCACTGACGGTTTAGGGGCAGAGAACAAACTTCTGGATACTTTTTTGGAGTGTTTTTTCCTTTGGTTTGGGGATAACTGGTTTTGTGTGCTGCCTTGGGCTCTTTAGGGATAGTGAGGGACCTGAACTCAGGACCAGCTGGTGGAGAGGACTCCTACTGGATTTGTGGTGAAGGGTTTGGGGGACTCTATATGCAGGCATTCAATTGGGTTTGTTAAAAGTTTCTAATTGTTTTATATGTTTTCACTGCCATAGCAGGGAATGGTATTCATGAGTGAAACGAGGATCTTCAGCCAGATATGGATTGGGTTTTCAATTACTTATTGGTTTGATTATGAAGTTAATTTTAATATTAAGGCCGAGAATGTTTAATCATATGTTTGTTGTGGTTTGATTGCGTCGAAAAAGAACTGGTCTCGGGGTTCGGTGCGTTGTAGTTCTGCTGGGCGGCCTGACTTTGGTTCAACAGTGTGCTCATGGATGTGAGGTGCTCCTCTGTTGGAAGTGAGGAGTTCTGATGGAGGTGAGGAGGTCCTCTGATGGAGGTGAGGAGCTCCTCTGATGGAGGTGAGGAGGTCCTCTGATGGAGGCGAGGAGGTCCTCTAATGGAGGTGAGGAGGGCCTCTGGGTGTTGCCGTTGCTGATGGAGCTGGACCAGCTCCATCTCAGGGAAGGTCTCCTTCTGAGGGCTATGGTGTGGAGGGCCTGGCTCAGAGGGGATGGCCTGGTGGTTCTCTGGGGGCTTGTCGCTGGACGGGGCTGGGTCTGCTGACCTGGAAGGGGGTGCTGTGTCATTCTGGGAGCTGGTGTCACTGGGAGTTGACTTCTCCCTCTGGGCCTGTTCATTTATTGCATTAAGGTCTGATTCAAGCTGAGGTTCCCTCGGGACCATTCTTATAAATGTTTACTGTGAACGTGATATTATCCTGGTCCTCTCTTTTCTTAATCTTCCTAATCTTCAGTTTCTATTTGTTCCATATTCCCCATCAGAGTTGTAATGGTTGCTGATTGCTGTGTGCCAAGCTGTGTGCCTCATCTTCTCCAGTAAAGAGGATGAGGTTACTCCTGACCATCTTTATAGAGGTTGGAGAATAGATCCTCATCAGCTTGTGTTTATACAGTTTTCTGCTGCTACCTTAAGCCCTTCTAGTGTTCAGATCTGCCCCAAGTCATTATCCAAGTAAGCTTAATAACACGGGAAATGTCAACTGGCTTGTCCCTCCATCCCTCCACCCACTTTTGAAAACCCCTCTCGGCCGCTTGTACCCGCAATCTCGTCCTTTCGGTCACCACCCATCCTTCATGTCAATAGGTGAGGGTAGGAAGGAAGATCGACTGGTAGATCGAGAGCCTTGTCTTGCGGCTCAGCTCTCTTTTCGTCACAACGGTGCGGTAAAGTGAATGCAATACCGCCCCCGCTGCTCCGATTCTCCGGCCAATCTCACGCTCCATCGTACCCGCACTCGCAAACAAGTCCCAGAGGTACTTGATCCCTTCACTTGGGCTAGGGACTCATTTCCTACCCGGAGTAGACAATCCACCAGTTTCCTCCCGAGAGTCATGGCCACAGATTTAAGTTGACATTAATAACGATCAAACAATCATTTGAATGCATTGCTTCAGCGTGCTAAGGTAGGCTTAAGTAGCTTTGGGCTATGTAAGCCCAAAGCTACAGAAATGGCATCTGGCTGCATCAATTGGTCGTTCTGTCTGCAGCAGGGAGTGAGTGGAACTACCGGGACTTCAGAACTCGGGTTAGATTAAATCGCTTAAAGTTCAGTCATGTGTCCCGAATCGAGAGAACAGTTTCTCTGACCTTGTTCCGTGGGCTGCCAGGTCTTGACTTGAGTCACTTGTTGAAAGCAATGGTTCTCTTTCTGTGTTTTGAGCGACTGATTCATCGTATTGGGCCTCGTGAGCAGTACTCCGAGGTACCAGCTAGTGGGGGTATGGCAGTATGAGTTGGTAAAAGTCTGGGATTCATGATCAGTTGGAAGGTCAACAGGCTGATCCGGTAAAGACCAGACCCTACAAAGAGTCGTTCACAAATATGTGTTCGCTCATTTTGGCCCATCATTAACTGGGATGCATATTCTAATGTTTTGAGCACAATTCATACACATGAAGTCAGTGTGTGACTAAAAAGCAAGTTGATTAAGTATGGACAACTAAAGAGCAAATACTTTCTCTCTCTCTCTCTCTGTCTCTCTCTCTCTCTCTCTCTCTCTCTCTCTCTCTCTCTCTCTCTCTCTCTCTCTCTCTCTCTCTCTCTCTCTCTCACTCTGTCTCTCCTTCGCTGTCTCTCTCCCCCTCCCCCCCTCTATTCCTGGAAGTTGATTTGGAACCAGATCCAGACAGTGAATCAGTAGTTGACGCTTAAAACAAACGAGATGTGGCCTTGAGGAACATTCTGCAGGTTAGTTAACGTTTAGACCGTTTCACACGAGGCTCACAAACACACACACACGCTTAATTGCGAACATCCTTCCACATCCACTTCTAACCCTTCTTTGGTTCTCCTCCACAAAGATATACACGCACATACACACGCACACACACATAAACAACCACATAAACACAACATCATTCAGGTGTTCAAAGGTTGTAAAAAGAAAAATCTCCCTATGCCTCGTCCTGTCTTCTGCTTCTCCTCCTTTCCCTTTTCCTCCTGCTGCTCCTCATCTTCCTCCTCCTCTATCTTCTCCTCTTCATCTTCCCTCTCTCCTCTTTATCCTCCTCCCCCTCCCACCTCCTTCTCCTCCTCCTCCTCCTCCTCCTCCTCCTCCTCATCCTCCTCCTCCTCCTCCTCCAGGAGTAGCTCTACTTGTCGGTCTTGTTGGTTTAGTTGTGTGTGTCCGGACTGTGTGTGTGAGTGTGTGTAACTGTGTGTGTGTGTGTGTGTGTGTGTGTGTGTGTGTGTGTGTGTGTGTGTGTGTGTGTGTGTGTGTGTGTGTGTGTGTGTGTGTGTGTGTGTGTGTGTGTGTGTGTGTGTGTGTGTGTGTGTGTAGCTGTGTGTGTAACACTATGTTCCTGGTAGCACCTCCAGCCTGGGCCAGGGGGTGTGTTGTTAAGGCTGGTGTGGAGGCTTCACACGCTGGCTTACCGCATCAGTGTGCGTCCCGTTGCGAGGTCTCCCCCACAGCTTGGCACAGCCTTACACCCCCCCAGGGGCGCTCTGACAATGGTAGGGGCAGAGCGAACACCACCAGCATTTTCTCATTTGTGAACCATAAAAAGTCCCATGTAATTTGGTGGTTAACTTTAACGGCTGACATTTGAAATCCCTCCTTTAATCGTTTACACATTAAATGGGTGACATGTCAGAGCTAGCCATGAGGTCATCGCATGAGGTCACCGCTAGCTGCTACCGTTGGCCCTTGCCTTGCTCTTTGTAACATATATATATATAATTTCGTTTTTTTAACAATTTATACTTTTTTCTTTCTTTTTTTTTAAATAATGCACATCTCACAGATTTTGTTCCTTCAACGGGGGTTTCACCGCAGAAGTTGATGGAGGAACAATGTGAGGAATGTTTCTGAGGTTCCCAGGGGATCCTCCACCACAGGGGGAAGGGTGTGTTCACAGGGCAGGTAGGTCCTCCCCCCCAGGGTGGGACGGTAGGTCCTCCCCCAGAAGGGGAACCGTCTCCAACTGACCCTTCAGAAGCTTGCTTGCTATATGAAGATTGACCCGCCCATGCACTGGTAGCGTGAGGCTGCAGTGATTGTGGTGTTGCTGCCTTCCTGTTTCCCTTTCCCCGACTGGGTACGGTGACACCCTGAGCCCCCGCGTGGCCTGCTCCAGACGGCGGTGTTGACGGCTGTGGCCGGGAGCTTTATGGATGGAGGCACGAGGCGTCCATAGCTGCTGGTCTCCCTGATCCATCTAAAGACCAGTCTTTAAAAAACAACAACCCAGACGGATAGGAGCCACATCGCATGGCCGCACCTTCCAACGGCAGCAGCGCGCCGACGTGGAGAGACGTGCTGCAGGCACAACATTCACCGTGTTTAGTTGGCATGGTTATACAGCTAAAGCCTCTCATGGACGGATCATTATATACGCTTCTACAGGTTTCACGGCATCCACATGAGCCTTGACGTCATTGTGGGGGTTAGGGTTAGGGGGTATACCTGACCTACAGGAGTGGGGGGGCTGCGTCACCAGTGGGGGGCCTGCGTCTCATCCTCTGAGTTCCATCCATCCAGCATGGCAGAATATCTGTTGTGCTTGAGAGAGAGAGAGAGAGAGAGAGAGAGAGAGAGAGAGAGAGAGAGAGAGAGAGAGAGAGAGAGAGAGAGAGAGAGAGCGAGAGAGAGAGAGAGAGAGAGAGAGAGAGAGAGAGAGAGAGAGAGAGAGAGAGAGAGAGAGAGAGAGAGAGAGAGAGCGAGAGAGAGAGAGAGACAGACAGAGAGAAAGAGAGACAGAGAGAGAGATACAGACAGACAGACAGACAGACAGACAGACAGACAGACAGACACACAGACACACAGGCAGACAGACAGACAGACAGAGGGAGTAAGAGAGACACAGAGGGAACAAGAGAGACACAGACAGAGAAAGAATGAGAACGAGAGAGAGGCAGAGAGAGAGGGAGGGAATTGGAAGGATATGGGCTAGAATGCAAGAGTAAGACAGATGAGTAAGAGAGAGTTTTCAGTGGTCATTGTCTTTGGCATAGTAATACTACACCCGACCTATCACAATCCAGTAGTTCTTATACGCAAAACGATCATCATCAGTTTTTCTTTCTCAAATAACAAACTCAGACATATGTTATGTTGGTCGTTCCCAAAACAAGCATCAACAATGAACAATGAACAAAAATGTAACACAGAAATATCACTGTGACCTGTAAAACCGTGGTGGTACTTTAACCCAGATATACACATACAGTATGAAGTATCTGTGTCGCTCTGTCCTTTCTCTCGGGTATGTCATTCATGTTTTTCACTCTCTCTCCCTCTCTCCCCCTACATAAACACAAGGGCAAGAAAGCTCTGTCCCGATGCTACAACTGTAGATGGCAGCAAACAACTGTGGCCCCCTCACACCAGAGACCTTTCCCTGTGAAACCGCTGACACGCCGGGAAACCATTAATCGCTTGTGAGTGCCCTGTGTTGGGGAATATAAACCTGCTCCACTTCAGGGAAACATCTTCCCCACTCGCACCGACAGAATACTTTAAAGCCGCCGGCCGCTGCTCCTTGCCAAGACAAATGTACCTCGACTTCTCTGGTTGCAGTGAGAGCGATTAGTGAATGACTCGAGGTCACTCTGACCCAGGCTGAACCCTGCAAGTCTCGAGTCTTTAGGTAATGGAGCATTGGAACATTAGCCTTGGAGGAGCCAACCTGGTAGAGAACCCCCAATCTCTCACACCAGCCTCAAACAGTGAACGCACCCTTCTCTCACACCAGCCTCAAACAGTAAACGCACCCTTCTCTCAGTCGTCCTGGCAGCGTGTTATCTGTGTTTTTGTTGCTGGTGAAGACGACTGTTTCACATCTCCCTGCTGCGAGCGCTGGTGTCTCACGGCCTGCGGACCGACTTCAGGA
>NC_044056.1:23954304-23964304 GCF_902167405.1 Gadus morhua
ACAAGGGATGCCAACATAATAAAAATGCTGCTGAGGAAGGCTAGCTCCGGCACGGCCTACTCTGTATCTGAATCTATCAATGCAGTTTTCTGGGACTCAGTGTTGTACATGATCTTTAGTATTATTCTTATTGTCTTGGTTTTCTTCTGTACTCTGTATAGATCATTGGTCACCAACACAGTGCCTGCGGGCACCAGGTCGCCCGCAAGGACCATATGAGGCGCCCGCAGGCCTGTTCTAAAAATAGCACAACTCATTCTTGAACAATTCTTTGTTATTGTTGATAATTATTGTGAGAAATCATTAACATGATCAGTGTCTTCACATAGATCAGTATCATTAATCATTAATAATAATATATAACTAAAGGCAAACAGAGCAAATTTGCTATTTCAGAAGAGTGTATCAAACTGGGTTTCCTTCGTATGACTCAGTACCCATGAAGTTGCTCTCAGGTTCAAAATGGTTGGTGACCCCTGCTCTGTACATCTGATCTGTTTCCTGGTCATTGCTGTAACTGCTAAGACACCTGATTCTCCCTCTGGTGATTACTAAAGGCTAATCTTACCCTGTTTTATCTTATCATGTTTGGTTATATTTGCATGTTTAACTTCATGTCTTTATGTGGTCATGTCCAGAGTGTTTTTGTGTGTGTGTGTGTATGTGTGTGTGTTTGTGTTTGTGTGTGAGTGGGTGTATTCGAATGTGTTCATTCCTGTGTGTGAATGTGTGTCTGTGTGCCTGCATTCCTTTGTTCGTTCTTGCACGTTGTGAGCGTATGTTCCTGTGTGTGTGTGTGTGTGTGTGTGTGTTTGTGCCTCTGTGTAATTGCAGGTCTGTGTGTTTGTGTGTCTATGTTCCTGTGTGTGTGTGTTAATGTGTGTGTGTGTGTGTGTGTGTGTGTGTGTGTGTGTGTGTGTGTGTGTGTGTGTGTGTGTGTGTGTGTGCGCGTACATTCGTGCCTGTGTACGTGTGTGTGTGTGTGTGTGTGTGTGTGTGAGTGTGTGTGTGTGTGTGTGTGTGTGTGTGTGTGTGTGTGTCTGTGTGTGAGTGTGTGTGTGTGTGTGTGTGTGTGTGTGTGTGTGTGTGTGTGTGTGTGTGTGTGTGTGTGTGTGTGTGTGTGTGTGTGTGTGTGTGTGTGTGTGTGTGTGTGTGTGCGTCCGACCCTGACCTTCATGAATAAAGCTGAAGATGACCAGTGAGATCACAAATCTTAATGAGTGTCTGGGAGTGGGTGAGTTAGACTAACAAGTGCTGCTTTAATTCACTTAACAAACTGAATCAGGGTCAGTCTCAGCTCAGGGGGCAGAGTGATGCCAAGTCCAACTCTTGATCGGACATAATCCTGTTGGTCATGGTTGCCCCCAAGAGCGCCTTCCAAAACAACATGGTAAAAGTGTGAGGTAAATTATGTATAATAATAATTGTATATAAATTATGCATGATAATAATAACTAAATTTCCCTCCTCTGCGAGTTTCTATCTCAGCACACGTCCTCCTCAAGAGAGGAAAGGGGAGAACGAGTCACAAGGGGGCAGGAAAGTGGCGGAGACAGAGAGAGGAAACAGGACGTATGCAGAAAGTGGTTTTCTGTGTTGCATTTGTGTATGTTGCGCTTTAAACATGCTGACTTCGCACTTTCATTTTTATTCGGTTAATGTTTCATTTGCTTTAAGGAGAAATGTCAGAGTATGTTTTCTCTATATTTGCAGTCAAACCAAACCAACGGAACCACTGAACCAAACCAAGCGTCCTGGGCTGGATCACTCCGTCTCAATCCTCCTTGACCTCTAGGGTGACCTTGTGGCTGCGGGTGTCTAGGAGTGAACTTCTGGTTCAGGACCATGGAGAGAGGCCTAGACTGCTGCTCGCACACTACTCACAGATAGGCTTCTGACGAGCATCAATTAAATTACATTTTAATTCATTTAAATACCATTACATTTTATTGGTATAGCCCTTAATCACAGTTACAGTCTCAAAGGGAGTAACAGGCTGTATCTTTATGACACCCTCCTAATTAGTAAGGAAGAAACCACCTTGAGAAGGTGTCACGACTTGACTCAGGGACAAGAACTCAGAAGCAAAACTCAAAAGACGGCAGTATGTTTGATTCAAAAACGCTTTACTAGAAAAAGGTAACAAAAAACGCTCTCATGGAGGATACAAAACTATAACCAAAAGATGCTCGCTTAGGAGGATACAAAACACAATTAAATACAGTAGTATCTGCAAGTGTCAAAAACTAACAAATCCTGAGGCTTGACAATACCCTGGGGACGCAAGACGAACTGACATTAGACAAAGGAAAACAAGGGCTATTTATACATGAGGGAGGGGAACACAGGTGAGACGAATCAGAGACCGGGGAGGCAATCACAGTTCAGAAAGTCAAGTGCCTGAAACGAGAGGGAAAAGGGAACTACAAAATAAATGAGTGATTTAAACTTGGCTCCACAGAATTAACAAACTTTGAGTGACATGACAGTACCCCCCTTTCTAAGGACGGCTCCTGACGGCCCAGGCACCTGAGGATATTGCCTGTCAAAGTCCTCTATTAAGGACCGATCCACCACGAAACTGGATGGGATCCAAGACCTCTCTTCTGGGCCATAACCCTCCCAATCTACCAGGAACTGCCTCCCTCGTCCTCTCTTACGGACAGCCAAAAGCCTTTTGACAGTGTATGTTGGACCGCCATCCACAATCCGGGGTGGGGGTGGGGGCTTGGAGGCGGGAACCAAGGTGCTCTCGGTGAGTGGTTTGACCTTGCTGACATGGAATGTGGGTTGTACTTTCAGAGACCTGGGGAGTTTTAACCTCACAGACACAGGATTAACCACATTGGACACTGGGAATGGACCAATAAACTTGGGAGCTAGCTTAAGTGACATGACATGGAGAGGCAAGTCCTTGGTGGCCAGCCAGACTTTATGACCTGGCCTGTAGCATGGAGCAGGCCGACGTTGCCGATCTGCAACACTCTTCATCCTTGTGGCGCTACGCAGCAGGACCCTGCGAGCCGCAGCCCAGATGCGGTGGCAGCGACGTACCATGGCATGGGCGGAGGGGACCGTGACCTCACCCTCTGTCTCTTGAAACAAAGGAGGCTCATATCCATAAGCACACTGAAAGGGTGAGAGCCCTGTAGCAGAGGTAGGAAGTGTGTTGTGGGCATATTCTACCCATGTGAGGTGCTTACTCCAGGACGCCTGGTTCTGGGAGACTAAGCAGCGGAGGCAGGTCTCCAGCTCCTGGTTAATCCTCTCAGTCTGACCATTAGACTGAGGATGATAACCGGAAGTGAGACTGACGTTGGCACCTAGGATATGGCAGAACTCCTTCCAAAACTTGGAAATAAACTGCGGTCCACGATCCAATGTCTCTGGGGAACCCATGGAGCCTGAAAACATGGTTCATCATAACGTCTGCCGTTTCTTTGGCTGAGGGGAGCTTGGGTAGAGCAATGAAATGAGCCATTTTAGAAAACCTGTCTACCACCGTCAGCACAGTGGTGTTACCTTCCGAGTAGGGGAGACCGGTGACGAAGTCCATGGAGATATCTGACCAGGGGCGGTGTGGGACAGGGAGAGGCTGAAGCAGTCCCATCGGTGCTCTGGAAGTGAATTTGTTTTGTGCACAGATCGGACAAGCCCCCACGTACTCCTTGACTGCCCTTTCCATGGCCGGCCACCAGAACCTCTGCTTAATGAAAAACACAGTTCTTCTTACCCCTGGATGACGGGTGAGCACCGACGTGTGAGCCCAGTGGATGACCTGTGGACGGAGGGACACTGGGACAAACAACCGGTCTTGAGGACAACCACTAGGTGCCGGGCTCACCCCGTTAGCACTCTTCACCTCTGATTCTATTTGCCATGTAACCCCTCCTACCACACTGTTAAGTGGTAGGATATGTTCAGGTTCCTTGGCAGCAGGCTCAGGATCATACAGACGGGACAGAGCATCAGGCTTGGTATTTTGGGCCCCGGTCTGTAAGAAAGTGAGAAGTTAAAGCGATTGAAAAGAGGGACCACCTGGCCTGGCGAGAGTTAAGTCTCTTGGCATTCTTTAAGTACTCAAGATTTTTATGGTCCGTCCAGACCAAAAACGGCTGCTCCGCCCCCTCCAACCAGTGCCTCCATTCCTCTAATGCATCTTTGACTGCTAAAAGTTCCTTGTTGCCTATGTCATAGTTCTTCTCAGCTGGAGTCAATTTACGTGAAAAGAAGGCACAAGGGTGGAATTTGTTGTCCTCGGCCGATTCTGTGACAGAATGGCTCCAATGCCGACATTTGAGGCATCCACCTCCACCACAAACTGCCGACGCGGGTCCGGAACCGTGAGTATGGGAGCCGGTGAACCTTTCCTTCAGCTGTTGGAAGGCTCGCTCCGCCTGAGGATTCCACTCAAACGGAACCTTGGAAGAGGTGAGAGCATGCAAAGGGGACGCAATGGCACCGAAATTCCTAACAAACCTCCGGTAAAAGTTAGCGAACCCTAAGAACTGTTGCAGCTTTTTGCAGCTGGTTGGAGTAGGCCAATTGACCACAGCACTGACCTTGCTAGGGTCCATCTGGACCTTGTTCTCTGAGATGATAAACCCTAGGAATGAGGTAGTGTTCACATGAAATTCACACTTCTCAGCTTTCACAAACAATTGATTTTCCAGAAGCTTCTGGAGGACCTGTCGGACGTGCTGGACGTGAGCCTCTTCATCAGGGGAGAATATCAAAATGTAATCCAGATACACAAAAACAAATCTGTTCAAATAATCTCTAAGCACATCATTTACAAAAGCTTGGAAAACACCAGGTGCATTAGTTAAGCCGAAAGGCATCACAAGATACTCATAATGTCCATGGGGTGTGTTGAAACCTGTTTACAAAAGCTTGGAAAACACCAGGTGCATTAGTTAAGCCGAAAGGCATCACAAGATACTCATAATGTCCATGAGGTGTGTTGAAACCTGTTTTCCATTCGTCCCCCTCCCTGATTCGAACCAAATGGTAAGCATTACGGAGATCTAGCTTAGTGAATATTTTGGCGTCCTGTAAAAGTTCAAAAGCAGAGGAGATGAGTGGGAGGGGGTACCTGTTTTTAACAGTGATTTCATTCAATGGAGCATAGTCGATACAGAACCTGAGAGACTCATCTTTCTTCCCTACAAAGAAGAATCCGGCTCCCGCCGGTGAGGAGGAAGGCCGAATCAACCCAGCCTTCACCGAGGATTTGATGTATTCAGTCATGGCCTCCTTCTCAGGACCTGAGAGAGAGTACAGTCTGCCCTTGGGGATGGGAGCCCCCGGGAACAAGTCTATGGCACAGTCATAGGGCCTATGTGGGGGAAGTGATGTGGCCTTTGCCTTGTTGAACCCCTCTTTAAGATCAAGATAACATGGCGGCACCTTGATGAAATCTGGGAAGTCAGAGTCACAATCATGCTCGATTGGTTCAGTCTTGGTCTCGACATGATTGACAGATAGACTAGTGTCGGTCTCGTGAACCTGGTCTATCTTACCAGTATTGTCTCTAAAGCACAACTCGCGGCAATCGAATCCCCACTCCTTGATCCTGCCCGATCCCCAGTCTATATGGGGGTTATGTCTGGTCAGCCATGGGAAGCCTAATATGAGTGGGTACAGTGCTGAGTTGAATAAATGGAACCTTATGTCTTCTGTGTGTTTATCGGCGAACGTAAGTGTGATGGTTTCTGTGACATGGGTGACATTGAATAAGATTTTACCATCTAGAGCCCTGGCTGGGATGGGTCGAGGCAAGATCTCAGTCTTAATGTTAAGCCTTTTAACCATACCCCAGTCCAAGAGATCTGCATCCGCTCCAGAGTCTACCAGCACCCCCCGAGTGAGAGTCTTGTCATGAGCAGATACCTGGACTTGAGTCAGGGGACGAGAAGGGAAGTTGAAGACAGGGGGTCGGCTCGCCAGCGCTCTCCTCCTCACCGGCGAGCCTGCCCTTTTGCTCGGCATGATGACCACTGATGGCCTGGTTGGCCGCAGTAGAAACAGCAGCCCTCATGTTTACGACGCTGTCGCTCCTCGGGTGTGACCTTAGCCCTGCCCAACTGCATGGGCTCCTCAGGAACATTAGTGAGCGCTGGTCTCACCGGAGAAGGTTGAGGCTGGAGCTGTGGCGTCCAGGCCGTTGAGAAAACAAAGGGCTATTTATACATGAGGGAGCCAATCACAGTTCAGAAAGTCAAGTGCCTGAAACGAGAGGGAAAAGGGAACTACAAAATAAAACAGAAAGTAAATGACAAGACATGAGTGATTTAAACTTGGCTCAACAGAATTAACAAACTTTGCGTGACATAATAATAATAATAATAATAATACATTTAATTTAGAGGCGCCTTTCAAGACACCCAAGGTCACCTTACAGAGCATATAGTCATCATACATTTTTTAAAAAGCAAGACATTGTGGAAAAAATAAATAAATAAATAAACATAAGCAATAAGAAATAAACATGACATGACAGAAGGAACACAGAGAGGGATGGTTAGGCACATAATAATAATAATAATAATACAAGCAAACTGTTTTTAATTTGCTTGTATTACAGGCATCCAGTCCTAGTCACCACGACATGCATAGAACATGTAGGCTACCACAAATCTAGTGCCTATCAGCAGCAACAATCTGGGCAAACAGCCACAGCAGCTGAGGGAAACCCTAGGTGCCACATGAAAGAATGAAGAGGGAGGTTTTCACATTTCATCATCTCTGCAGAGTCAGCTTCTCTGATTACAGGTGGCAGACTGTTCAATAGATCGTGCACTCAATGGGGGAACACTCCTGCGGATTTCTTCTTAGCCTTTGGGATTGATAAGAAGTATTGGATTGGAAGGCCAGCTCCTGAAGACCAGACGGGTCAAGAAGGAGCATAGGGACTATCAGCGGTCTGATTGTAGCAATGTTTCTCCGATGAAAGAATTACGTTTTTGTGATACTTTTTACATGTGAGCAGTGGACCAAGCACCAACCGTTGGGGGATACCAAGGCTTAAGCTGCAGTGCTTTGATTCTGAGTCTTCACAGAGAACAAGCCAGTGAGGAGCAGAAACATTGATGCCAACATAGTGTTGTAGGCTTCCTCGCTATCCATAGTAAGGAGGAGATACTACTCTGAGATTTAATACTCTGGTCACAGCGGGTTCATCGGAGTAGACAGGCCTGAACCCAGATTGAAAGGGTTAAATTATGTGGTTCATCATCAGGTGGTTGATGGTTTGATTTGTTACAATTCTTTCCAGCATTTTAGAACGGAAAGGAAGGTTTGATATAATCCGAGAGTGTCTGACTACTTCGGGTAGTAATTTTTTGAGGGAGTTTGTATACCACTCAGTTCTGGGGAAGAGAAAGGTAAAGAATTTTTTGCAGATTTGCGCCACAATCCTAATAGGCATCGGTTTAGCATAAAACACTGGTCACGTTTTAACACTTGACCAGTTTCAAACCGTTGAGGCGCCTCAGTTTGAGCAACTTGCTAAATCCCACATTCCTAATCTCCTGCATTTAAAAAATAATACTATTTACATTGAACATTACACTTGAATTTGAATTGAATCACCACCTTACAAAACAGAGATGTGATGTGATGAGGAATATTTACAGGCCAAGTTGATATAACTGGTCATACTTTCGCAACCTAATGGCGCGTTTCCACTGAGCAGTGCGATACTGTTAGGTGCTTAGCCGTACCTATTTTTCAGTACTCTTCCGTTGGGGTACCAAGCGGTTTGAAAGGGAGCCGAAAACTTGGTGCTACACACGCCGTCCGTTGGTTGGTCGACAAAGCAAGGTAGGTATCTCTGGATAACGGCGAAAGTTTAGTTTCTTGAAAAAAATGTCACGCAAAAACTTGCCGTCCCTCTTGAACATCCTATATTGTTGCTCTTTGTTTAATGTGTCGCGTTCTTTTTTTTCATTGAATTTATTAGTAGGATACACTGTGTCGGGCTTCTATGATGTCACAATGCTAACGTTGCTGCCACTACTATCGCCATCCGGATTAAACCCCGCCCTACCATAAGGGTACTGTCGGCGGTGGAAACCAAGCTGCACCTAACCGCACCTAACTGTAACAGACCTAATCCCACTTAATCATACTGCGCCCAAGCGCACCGCTCATTGGAAACACGCCATTAGTGGTTTCTATTGGAAAGGATGCCTGACGTTTGTGGCATAGTAACTATATCGATTTTAATGCATCATTTATCAGTCCCCAAAATGGGTTTCACAGAACATTCTGTAGACCCTTCGCACACTATTTTGTTTTAAAGGGAAGATCGCCAGTTCTGTTGTGTGTGCGGATGGGATCCAGGTGAAAACTGATCTTATTTTGGGTCCCGAGATGAAAATGTTTAGGAGCCCCTGATTTAAGGGAAGAGAAACCACTTTCAGACATATTTTTCCGAGTTGCCTAACAGTCTATTGTTAACAGGACGTTCTGGGTTGCTCCACAAGTCTATTCTTACAAGAACATTCTGCAAGAGCTCCTTTCTGCTGAGCTGTCATTTCAAATGGCAGAAGTGACTCTGCACTCCCTTGATGCTGCTGGCTCTCAGGCTCTGCAGACACACATCTTTCACTGAAACCTTTCACTTAGTCTTTCTATTCTTTATTGACACATTTATAAATCGTGAAATACATCAAAACAATGGAATAAATATCAATAGTCCACTAACTTGTAAATATAAAAATGTGTAATAATATACATCCATATACATATTAGTCATAATAAAACAAAACAAATAATGGTAATAATTGGAGACGACTAAATAACACATTTTGTTATAATTGAGTTGAATAGATCTATATTGAATATTAATATTAGTAATAAATAAATACATGTTATCGATTAAATACTA
Organism: Gadus morhua; assembly: GCF_902167405.1. Lineage (NCBI taxonomy): Eukaryota > Metazoa > Chordata > Actinopteri > Gadiformes > Gadidae > Gadus > Gadus morhua. The sequence goes on from NC_044056.1 coordinate 23,963,198, forward strand.
GTGATGAGCCACAAAGTGCCACTGTGTTATGTAATGCCATGTTAATATTAAGATAATTAATTTATGAAGCACACTGCTCTGTTCTTCAGACCACAGGTGAGAGAGGGAGAGAGGACACCATATTGTTCTGCACCTGCAACCCCCCCCCCCCCCCCCCCCCCCCCACCCATACACACACACATACACACACACACACACACACACACACACACTGTGTGTCTGCCCATAGACATCCTATACATAGACGCAGCATTGGTTGCTGGGACACGAGAAATGCGGCCGCCATCTTGGAATGGGGATTGGGTCCCAGGGAGCAGCATAAAGTCTCAGGGGAGATTGGAACAGAGGATGTATTTCTGCTTGGGGAACACAGTTTGTCATCGACAACCACCATTCTGACTTGTTATCATTGGTTGTGTCTGTGTTTTATAAGATAAGGCTGCACCACATTGCCAAACTTGCCTCTCTTGAACTTCAGAAAGGAAGCACGAGAAAGAAGCTATGCAAAACAGTCCTGTTTCAGGATTCTTTTTAATCCCACACAGATATTGATGTTTTTTACATTCACATTGCCTTGCATACACTACATTGGTCAGTCTGCATTTACCCTGGCTGCTTTTTATTGTATTTTGAATTTCACTCGTTCTGGTCTGATAATTTTTCTGTATCAATTCCCACCTGCAAGCTCCAGTCCATTTCATCCATCCATCCACAAATAAACATTCCATCAGCAGATTTGTATCATGACACATTCTCATTTTAGGCCAAGTTTAAGACAATACTTCCTTAACAGTATAATTGTAACCATGATATAAATGGAGTCATTCAAGTAACGATATTCAAATACTAACATTGTTGGGTAAGACAGAATTTTGTTTTATCTGAATCCAGTGAAAAAAGATTGGTGGTTTTAGCTGATATAAAAACGTTCAGGTGTTTATATATGTTATTTAAGTATTTCGCAGGTACTTTATTCCTAAGCGACATACATGAAAAATACATATAAAACAATCACTGTAAACATAATAATTTAAGGAAAGAATGTTGTTAATAAAAGTAAATACAAAATATCAATACAAAGTGTCAAGACAGAATAAACTCTGCTGC
>NC_044056.1:23969304-23971804 GCF_902167405.1 Gadus morhua
TGCTCCAACGTCTCTGTTATTTACGAGCACTGAGATAAAACACACAGGATCCATAGAGCACTATCTGTTTGTCTATATCTGTCTACCATTAATGCACTTGAAATGGAGGAGGAATGGATTCACCTCATTGCCCATGATTAGGTCACGTGATGGCTAGTGCAGGTTGGATCATCACACTAACACACATATACACAAACACACGCCCCAACACACACACACACACACACACACACACAAAAACTACCACACAAACACACTAACACACACATACACACTCAAAGAGACACACACGCATGCACACAGATACATACAAACACACACACACTACCACACACACACTAACACACATAAACACACACACATACGCACGCACGCATGCACGCACGCACATGCACACATACACACACGCACACACACATTACATTAAATATATACAAACCCCTTATCACAACCTACCTACCGTGAAATGTCAAGCGGGTGAGCATCTTTTGAAGGGACCTTACAGTAAGGTGCAGCACCCGGCCCTGTGCTGAATCAGGTAAACACTGACAATGTAGAAATTGTGGACAGTTGTGTTCAGAAGTGATACCCTGTAATTGGGACTTCGATCACCCAACATTACCCTACATTGAATAAGGACAGAAAGCCTTTTTGAATCCTAATCATGTCCTAATGTGTGTTGGTGTCTCCTGTGTGGGCCACGTCTTGCTGCGCTTCCAGCTGCGTCTGCTTGGTTCCTCTAGACGTGCTTTGCATGTTCTCGCTGCATGCCCGTTCCTGATGCATGTTCTCCATTCCTCCTCTGCCTCCGCTCCGGGTGACACATGAGAGTCGCGTGTGGCCCATGTGACTCACAGTCAGATGAGTTCTAAAAGGGTACGCATCCTCTGTGTTGGGGAACAGCCGGAAGAGTCATTGATGAAGTGAAACTATGTCTTCACCCCCTAGGTGGGGGAGGGCCCCATGCCTATAGTGTACTGTCACACCCATAGTGGAGGAAACTAGGGGTTCATTGGGGCTAGTTGATGAGACTCTAACAAGGGGCATGGCTGACTTTTGGAGAGGCTGGTGCTCTGAAAGAGACAGGAACACACAGACAGGTCATTAAGGAGCAGGTACGGGTAAGACAGTTCAGAGACAGGTCATAAAGCAGCAGGTAGGAGTTAAACAGTAATGAAACAGGTCATTAAGAAGCAGGTAGGGGTAAGACAGTACAGAGACAGGTCATTAAGGAGCAGATAGGGGCTAGACCGTACAGAGACAGGTCATTAAGGAGCAGGTAGGGGTTAGACAGTACATAGACAGGTCAGTTAGGAGCAGGTAGGGGTTAGACAGTAGAGAGACTGGTCATTAAGGAGCAGGTAGGGGTTATCAAGTGCATACAAGGATGGGTAATCAAGGAGCAGGTAGGTGTTAGACAGTACAGAGACAGGTAATTAAGGAGCAGGTAGGGATAAGAGACAGGTCATTAAGGGAGCAGCTAGGGTTAAGAAAGTACAGAGACAGGTCATTAAGGAGCAGGTAGGGGATAGAGGGTTGATACCGAAACAGGTCATTAAGGAGAATGTAGGGGTTAGACGGTGAACAAAAAGACAGGTCCTAAATGAGCAGATAGGGGCCAGACAGTACAGAGACAGGTCATTAAGGAGCAGGTAGGGGGTACAGAGCAGGTTATTAAGGAGAAGGTAGAGGTTAGACAGTACAGAGACAGGTCATTTGGGAAAAGGCTGACTACATACATTTGTAGAGACAAATAATGCAGTCAAGGAGGTAGCACATTTCTTCATGTTTGGATACTTTGTGAGTAAGTTCCCAGATTGTCTATGAGCCCTGGACTTAAAGTCATTATCAGCTTGTACTAACAAAAGCTCATCCTCCACTGCAGTCAGGTGAAGTTCAGGTGAAACAGTGGTGATGTTTATCTTCCCTCAATGGATAGCACATAGAAGCAGCGATTGGCTTGAGTAAAGCAAAGTCTTGAAGCCGTTTGTAAGCCACATCTGTAGGACGAGCCTCTATCCAGACACAGGGTTGTGCAGGGGAGGATGAAATCTGACCACCTCTGTCAAAGTCCATTTATCAGGCATATTATCAATATCATTATATATATTCATGCATTATACTGCATGAATAGCAGACTACAATGTGGGATTGTTCAAATACGTTCACATTGTTTCCCACAGTCCTCATATTTCTGATATTGTGCGTGTGTATCATAAATTATAGCCGAGATGGAGAAAGAGAGCGAGATAGCGAGAACGGGGAGAGACCGAATGAGAGAGAGAGAGAGAGAGAGAGAGAGAGAGAGAGAGAGAGAGAGAGAGAGAGAGAGAGAGAGAGAGAGAGAGAGAGAGAGAACGGGGAGAGAGGATAGAACGGGGAGAGAGCGAGCGAGAGTGAGATTGAGAGCGAGAATGAGAATGAGATTGAGAGCGAGCAAAAGTAAATATAATGGTGCTCATTACAGACAATTGCGAGGAGCAGACCTCAGGGCTCTCAA
>NC_044056.1:23976804-23981804 GCF_902167405.1 Gadus morhua
GGGTTACCACTCAGAGGGCAGCTCTCGTGAACACACACACACACACACACACACACACACACACACACACACACACACACACACACACACACACACACACACACACACACACACACACACACCTACACACAAACATACTTACACACATTCACACTCAGTACGTTAACATGCACTGCTTGATCAGATTACAGCCATGGTTCGACTATGCTCCTCAATTGGACAACTGCAATTGTCTGAGTATAAATGGCGGTGAGAAAATCGATTCATTGGCCGAAGCATGTCATACCCCGGTACGATAGGTTGCGCTGAACCCAATTCAACTAGTGGTAACAGAGCCACCGGCTGACTTCTTTACGTCACCAGCAACAACAAACTCAAGCGGCATACAAGAAAGATGTTTTCAGTAGACAGCTGTCAGTTCGGGTACATGTCCAAGTCCACGTTATTTCTCCGATGCTCCATGTTTCCAACCTCTCAATAACCCGAAAAATTCCCATTGGTCCTACTACCTCCCTTTATCTCGAAAAAAATAAGCTCTCTCCTGACATCCCATTGTTCTGATCATAAAGGCTTCTGTGGATCACCTCAAATAATCTAAGATCTGGATCAGCAGTAACAAGTGAAATTACTTTTCTCTAGCCTATTTACAAATTTCAATGTTGTCGGCCATGTGTCTGCCTGGCAGGTAGTCGGGTGGCGGAGCTCCTTCGATGGCGGAGCTCCTCCGGCGGCGGGAGTCCGCATATGGCAACAATCCCTTTCTCCTCTATGTCGCGGTTTAACTGGACTTCAGAGAGTCAAAGCCGAAGTTCCTTCCCCCAATTCCTCCCCCACTACGAGTCTTTACTTGTTGTGGAAGTACCAGAGAGTCGGAGAACCAGACGCAGTCTTTAAGATTCATAATATCAGAGAATATCGCGGGCAGTTCGGCAGTGGTGCGATGAATGAATAAAGATTAAAAAAGATTGTAAAAAAAAAACTTTTACTTTGACAGGTGAGCCCAAAGTTACTACTTTACAACCTCGTTGATGACCACGATTTAGAAACACATGTACTTTGGTGAATGGGGGGAAATCGAAATGCAGTGCATACTTCCACCTGCACTAAGTGCATGCGCGCTCCTGCAGCCGGGGATACACTTCTTATAGGGGATAATTACATTGGCACAACACCGGCTTCCTCCATGTTCCTCCACAACTTTTAAGTAAATCGCTGTTTATCGTTTCCGACAGTGACAACAACATGGCTATCGTCTCCTTTTAATTCCGGCTCCCGGAAAAATCTCGAGCATGCGCAGAACGCAAAATCTGATTCCATCCGAATTAACGTATACATGACCGATTAATGCGACTATCGAATACTCTAGGGGACTTTATCCGACTATGAGAAACCCAATTCGGTCCGATTTTAGTCAGACTAAGGTGTATACATGCATCTTAAAAATCCAATCATAGTCAGACTAACCCGATCATTATCTTGAGTGTCATGTAAATGCACTGACTCACACACATAAACACACACACACGCATTCAGACTCACACACACACACACACACACACATACAAACAAACATTCACACACACACACACACACACAAACACACACACACACACACACACACGCACAGACATACTTTCTTCATAGTTAACACTACTTTCTCTGTAATTAAGGTATTGTTTAACATATATATCACTTCTATAACTGTAGGGCCAGTGACTTGAATAAATAATGACAGACTACTCCGTTCCTGTTCTGTCTAATTTAACATTAACTTGTTGGCCTTTATTTATGCAACAGTATCATGGTACGTGTGTTATTTGTTCTGTGTGCCAGAATTGCATCCCTTCGCAGTAGAGCCTTAAGTTAATTTGAATTTTGTACCCTGGGATGTGGCTGGGGTAAATATTGACCTGGCCGGGGAACAGGAGGGTTGCTGACCCCAAGGTTATTGCCCTCTGTGAATACCATGGTGGACCCTATTTCTGCACCGCAGGGACAGATACGCCATTAGAAGCCCTGAGGACTACCCTGCCTTGCGTTGCACCAGAGTCCTTGGATGTAGAAATCCATCGATTCACGTATCAATCAATCAATCCATAACCGTACATGTATATGATACTCAATCATAGGGATGATCCCCATTACCAACGGGAACACTAAAAGTAATATATAAATAATGTATGGTTAATAAAGAAATCGGTGCATGCATAAATATTCCTTGGTATAGAATCACCCCCTGTTAATCAAAATGATATGAAATATTAAGTTATTTCAGTGATTATACTACCTGAACCACATCGTTGCTTCGTGCTTCTTCGTTGGTTGATTAGAGAAAATTGACTACCAACAAGCCATCGGTCATTACAACAAAATGCTGGCAGGTTCTCAATGGGCCAATCATCGGCTGAATGTAATCGTAGGTAAGCGATAGCATGCTAAAGTATTGTAGCTAGGGCTAAGCCAGGAATGGTATTTTTCTATCCCTGAAATCCAAGAGAAAGGTCAGTAGATAAACCCAATGCCCTGTACCCTGTATGGGAGGCTATCTCCAACAGGCCTTTTCAACTGGACACACAATCCAATACAAGATTTGTTGCAAGAACTTCAAAGATTTCATGCAATCTGATGCTATGTAAATGTAAATCAGATGCGCTGAGATACGGATTAATTCAATATTCATGCCTTCTTATATTTGATAGTGCATGAAAGAAGATCTCTTGCATGCACGTGCATGGGGATGGCCTTTCTGTCATATATTCCCTGAACGTGGTCGAACGGCTTTTAAAGGTCCCATGACATGCTATTTTATGTATTCTTTAATATAGGTATTAGTGGGCAACTAACACAGTATTCAAAGATGTTCCTGAAATTCAGCCGTGGTGCAGAGTTACAGCCACTCCGAGCCAGTCGCACATTGAGTTTCCCCCAAATGCGCTGTTTTGGTGTCTGTAGCTATAATGCGAATGAGGAGGAGCGAGGCGAGTCAAGGAGGAGGGAGGGGGTGTGGCCCTGAGCAGCTTGCAGCCACGGTACCATGCGCTCTGTTTACAGTGGATGCAATGGCGAGGCGCACACAGCCTTTAGCCGTGTTCTGTAAATATTCTAGAACACACGGGAGTCCTGGAGCTCTATACCTAAATATTATCACATAGCCTACATAGATATTTATATCATATAATATATATTATCATGGCCAAAAGTTGTGTGAGCCGATATTATGAATCTCAAACGACCGCGTTGTGTTCTCCGACGTTCCTGGTTCTTCCACGTCCACATCAATGTTAAGTAGACAGAACCGCGACAAGAAGGAGAAAGGGATTGTTGCCTGGCAGCGCTTAGGCACCTCCGCCTCCAGCGGTTGTCCCTCAGTGGGGCTCAAGCGGGAGACATTCGCCGCCAGCAATCCCTTTCTCCTCCATGTCGTGGTTCATGTTCTTGAGGGAGCCAAAGTTCCTTCCCCCCAATTCATTCTCAACCTTGGCTGAGATAACCCCCACTACGAGTCTCGTTGTAGAAATACCAGAGACGAGAGTCCACCGTGTTATGCGCCATAACACCAAAGCGGAACAGTTATCCAAATAACAAGGAAGTGTACAACACTTGCGTTACAGTCCTGGAGCTCTATATCTAAATAATATCATAATACATAGATATCTATATCATATGATACATATTATCACGGCCAAAAGCTGTGTGCGCCTCCAGACGATATTAAGAATCACAAACGACTTTGTCGGGTTCTGCGACGTCTCTGGTTCTTCCACTGGCAACCGCGCGCTGCCTGCTGCCGGCTGCCCGCTGCCGGGCGATGGTGCCTCGCGGCAACCGGCCGCATGTCGCAGTTCATGTACTTCAGCGAGTCAAAGCCAAAGTTCCTTTCCCCCCAATTCCTTCTCAACCATGGCTCAGATAACCCCCACTGTCTCGTTGTGGAAATACAAGACACGTCAAAGAACCGACAAGAAACACTTGCGTTACACATGTGGCGCTCGCACGGTCGTGTCTCATTGGCGGGCCAACGTCTCTGGGCGGGCCAGGCAGAGTAAGGGGAGGAGCTTAGATGCTTTATGACGACATAAATAAAGACATTCCAAATCAGCGCGCTTGAGCCTCCGTTTTTTTTCAAAGGCGAGCAGAACAGCTAGTGGTCGTTTTACACCAAACACAAGTTTTAGCCACTGGGGGACCATAGGCAGGCTAGGGGAACTCATATTTATGTTAGAAAACCTCATAAAGTGAGATTTTCATGTCAAGGGACTTTTAAAGGGATGATATATTAAAGGGGAGCTATGCAACTTTGGCCACTTCTTCGCTGTTTTCTTGGTTTGTGCTTGCATTGAGCTCCCCCTACAGCTTCGGAGGAGATATTTTACAACACTGTCGTAACAACTCGTTGATGACCCTTCCCTGTCCACTTCTACACTAGCCATGTGCATTTGTTTTCAAAGAAGCCGGCGAATGCGTGGAGCCATGTCCGAGGTAGATGTTCACAAAGAGTAGACAAGGTTATACATTTTGAAAGGGTGTATGTGTTACAATAAACCCATCTTTTTTTAAGTTAACGGGGAGATGTTATATCCTAGATTAGAATTGTTTTATCTTTGTTTGTTGCACAGAACGATCAGTGTAAGAGTGCTGGCCAACATAATACATAGCGATAGCATGAACAATTTGCGCAGCAATCTTACATTCATGTATCTGCTCAAGTACGACACTGTGTACGGAATTACAGGGAAATGGATTCAGAGATCAAGACGGTATGCTGTCGCTAGTCCCTGCTGGAGAGTTGTCATAGGCAGATGCTGTGTCTGGAAGATTAGGGTCACATTAACGTTTACGTGTAAATGCCTGCAAACAAACATTGTCAATAAATATAATTGTATATGGTTTTAAAATGTTTTGGCTATTGTAACATCTTCTTGCGGGTTCTCTGGATTGCCTCGTGACATTTGCTACTTGTGCGTACCCGCACAAGTTTGGATGTGGGTGCTGGCTGTACC